>NW_027221619.1:0-34147 GCF_030179915.1 Drosophila takahashii
GATACAAAAAATAAGTTATATGGATATGGTGGCATCAGTACGAAATATGCCAATTTACATACACCGGAGCCGCAGTACGATAAATACCCAATATTTAGACGTCGTGGCCAAAAACATATATAGGGAGGCAGTGCTCGCCGACCGGCCGTATTGTTCAAAATTTATGTTTATCATATTATTTTGGCAATGCTATATATAAATGATATCTTACATATAATTCAATTATAGCGATATGGAAATACCATATTATATGTATAAAGAAAAAAAATGTATAATAAAAATATACATTGACATACAAATATGGCTAGTTGTATGGATATGCCGTATTCATTATATGGATACGGCATATAGATTATATAAATATGACCAAAAAATATTTTATATTGATATGGCAAATAAAGAAATTACTTGATATGGGAAATAAAAGAAGTTATATTGATATGGAAGAAAGTAATATAGATATATAGATAGATATGTGGGCATCAGTACGAAATATGCCCAATTTACATACACCGGGGCCGCAGTACGAAAAATACCCAATATTTAGACGTCGTGGCCAAAAACATATATAGGGAGGCAGTGCTCGCCGACCGGCCGTATTGTTCAAAATTTATGTTTATCATATTATTTTGGCAATGCTATATATAAATGATATCTTATACATATAATTCAATTATAGCGATATGGAAATACCATATTATATGTATAAAGAAAAAAAATGTATAATAAAATATACATTGACATACAAATATGGCTAGTTGTATGGATATGCCGTATTCATTATATGGATACGGCATATAGATATATATAAATATGACCAAAAAATATTTTTATATTGATATGGCAAATAAAGAAATTACTTGAATATGGAAATAAAAGAAGTTATATTGATATGGAAGAAAATAATGAGTCATATAGATATGTTGGCATCAGTACGAAATATGCCCAATTTAAATACACCGGGGCCGCAGTACGAAAAATACCCAATATTTAGACGTCGTGGCCAAAAACATATATAGGGAGGCAGTGCTCGCGACCGGCCGTATTGTTCAAAATTTATGTTTATCATATTATTTTGGCAATGCTATATATAAATGATATCTTATACATATAATTCAATTATAGCGTATGGAAATACCATATTATATGTATAAAGAAAAAAAATGTATAATAAAATATACATTGACATACAAATATGGCTAGTTGTATGGATATGCCGTATTCATTATATGGATACGGCATATAGATTATATAAATATGACCAAAAAAAATATTTATATTGATATGGCAAATAAAGAAATTACTTGAATATGGAAATAAAAGAAGTTATATTGATATGGAAGAAAATAATGAGTCATATAGATATGTTGGCATCAGTACGAAATATTGCCCAATTTACATACACCGGGGCCGCCGCAGTACGAAAAATACCCAATATTTAGACGTCGTGGCCAAAAACATATATAGGGAGGCAGTGCTCGCCGACGGCCGGTACCGTATTGTTTCAAAATTTATGTTTATCATATTATTTTGGCAATGCTATATATAAATGATATCTTATACATATAATTCAATTATAGCGATATGGAAATACCATATATATGTATAAAGAAAAAAAATGTATAATAAAATAATACATTGACATACAAATATGGCTAGTTGTATGGATTATGCCGTATTCATTATATGGATACGGCATATAGATTATATGGATATGACCAAAAAATAATTCATAAAGAAATTATATGAATATGGCAGAAATAATTGGTTATATTAATATGATCAAATAATACTTTATATAAAAAAGTGAATATCTTGGTTGGGTGGCAAAGAGAATTAAATATGCCCGATATATAGACGTCGTGGCCAAAAACTACTATAGGGTGAAGTGCTTGTCTGTTGGTCTATATATATACATATAATATTTTTATGTGTACACATTATATTATAGATAGTTAATATCTATCATATGGGTTGCAAACGGAATTAAATATTTCGATTAAGACGTCGTGGCCAAAAACTACTATAGGATGGTCAGTGGTTGTCCACCAATTAATTATTGAACAAACCATATGAATATCATATGCTGTTGCCAATATAATGTATATCAATAATAATAAAAAATAAGGATGGTACAGTAAGTAGTCCATCTACTATTGAACAAAATATATTATAATATATACTTTTGTTATCAATAGAACAACATATATTAAAATCAAAATATTATCCGTATAAATTTGTTTCTTAAATGAAATTAAGACTTGGCTACGCGGTTAATATTATAAACCCATGATAATAAGGTGAAACAGAGGTCAAGTTTCTATTATATATAGAATAACAAATTGTTTCCGACTTTTATCGTTAATCTTTGGTGGCAGGTATATATGATAATTTATATTAAATTATTATATCCCCTGTCGTTTGGGCACAGAGTATCGCTTGCCGGTACAATGTGTTTACAAAAAGCATTATAATAAAATATAATTGCAATATTAGTGAATCAAAATAATTTCATATGCGCTCGGTTTTATATCATATATTACCAGAGAGTTATATGGAAAAGATAAATTTTAAATTTATCATCAAAATGCAAATGATTTAACTCAATATTTATATTGGTTAAACAAAAATTGTACATGTGTGGATACAATAATTATGTATGTTGAACAAAAATGATATTTTAGAATGAAATATGTATATATAATATAATAAAAACTTATAGAAAGAACAATATATATTGAAAATTGTGTTATAAAAAAGTTGTACTTTTTCTTTAACATCAATTATAAACTTGTTATATTAGTGGCGAAACAAGTAAAAATTAAAGAACGTATACGAATGCCATATAAAAATGGCCGTATTCGAATTAAAATAGAATTATTTCACAAAGCAAAAAAAAAATATTGAATTAAAATCAATATTTAAGAAAAACCGAACATATAAAATGGAAATAAAATCTATTATATTTATATTACTAATTTCTATTCAAAAAATATGAATGAAATATGAACGAAAACATTATTCTGGTTGATCCTGCCAGTAGTTATATGCTTGTCTCAAAGATTAAGCCATGCATGTCTAAGTACACACGAATTAAAAGTGAAACCGCAAAAGGCTCATTATATCAGTTATGGTTCCTTAGATCGTTAACAGTTACTTGGATAACTGTGGTAATTCTAGAGCTAATACATGCAATTAAAACATGAACCTTATGGGACATGTGCTTTTATTAGGCTAAAACCAAGCGATCGCAAGATCGTTATATTGGTTGAACTCTAGATAACATGCAGATCGTATGGTCTTGTACCGACGACAGATCTTTCAAATGTCTGCCCTATCAACTTTTGATGGTAGTATCTAGGACTACCATGGTTGCAACGGGTAACGGGGAATCAGGGTTCGATTCCGGAGAGGGAGCCTGAGAAACGGCTACCACATCTAAGGAAGGCAGCAGGCGCGTAAATTACCCACTCCCAGCTCGGGGAGGTAGTGACGAAAATTAACAATACAGGACTCATATCCGAGGCCCTGTAATTGGAATGAGTACACTTTAAATCCTTTAACAAGGACCAATTGGAGGGCAAGTCTGGTGCCAGCAGCCGCGGTAATTCCAGCTCCAATAGCGTATATTAAAGTTGTTGCGGTTAAAACGTTCGTAGTTGAACTTGTGCTTCATACGGGTAGTACAACTTACAATTGTGGTTAGTACTATACCTTTATGTATGTAAGCGTATTACCGGTGGAGTTCTTATATGTGTTTAAATACTTGTATTTTTTCATATGTTCCTCCTATTTAAAAACCTGCATTAGTGCTCTTAAACGAGTGTTATTGTGGGCCGGTACAATTACTTTGAACAAATTAGAGTGCTTAAAGCAGGCTTCAAATGCCTGAATATTCTGTGCATGGGATAATGAAATAAGACCTCTGTTCTGCTTTCATTGGTTTTCAGATCAAGAGGTAATGATTAATAGAAGCAGTTTGGGGGCATTAGTATTACGACGCGAGAGGTGAAATTCTTGGACCGTCGTAAGACTAACTTAAGCGAAAGCATTTGCCAAAGATGTTTTCATTAATCAAGAACGAAAGTTAGAGGTTCGAAGGCGATCAGATACCGCCCTAGTTCTAACCATAAACGATGCCAGCTAGCAATTGGGTGTAGCTACTTTTATGGCTCTCTCAGTCGCTTCCCGGGAAACCAAAGCTTTTGGGCTCCGGGGGAAGTATGGTTGCAAAGCTGAAACTTAAAGGAATTGACGGAAGGGCACCACCAGGAGTGGAGCCTGCGGCTTAATTTGACTCAACACGGGAAAACTTACCAGGTCCGAACATAAGTGTGTAAGACAGATTGATAGCTCTTTCTCGAATCTATGGGTGGTGGTGCATGGCCGTTCTTAGTTCGTGGAGTGATTTGTCTGGTTAATTCCGATAACGAACGAGACTCAAATATATTAAATAGATATCTTCAGGATTATGGTGTTGAAGCTTATATAGCCTTCATTCATGGTGGCAGTAAAATGTTTATTGTGTTTGAATGTGTTTATATAAGTGGAGCCGTACCTGTTGGTTTGTCCCATTATAAGGACACTAGCTTCTTAAATGGACAAATTGCGTCTAGCAATAATGAGATTGAGCAATAACAGGTCTGTGATGCCCTTAGATGTCCTGGGCTGCACGCGCGCTACAATGAAAGTATCAACGTGTATTTCCTAGACCGAGAGGTCCGGGTAAACCGCTGAACCACTTTCATGCTTGGGATTGTGAACTGAAACTGTTCACATGAACTTGGAATTCCCAGTAAGTGTGAGTCATTAACTCGCATTGATTACGTCCCTGCCCTTTGTACATACCGCCCGTCGCTACTACCGATTGAATTATTTAGTGAGGTCTCCGGACGTGATCACTGTGACGCCTTGTGTGTTACGGTTGTTTCGCAAAAGTTGACCGAACTTGATTATTTAGAGGAAGTAAAAGTCGTAACAAGGTTTCCGTAGGTGAACCTGCGGAAGGATCATTATTGTATAATATCCTTACCGTTAATAAAAAAATTTGTTAATACAAATTTAATACAAATTACCAATATATATATATATACATAATAATTATAATAATAATTATACCAAAAATATGATCTTAAAAGTAAAAGATCAAATAAATTTCGAACAAGCAAATCGAAATATTGTAATAATATAATATTATTACAAATAAATTAAATAGAAACAAACATAAAATTCGAACAAGCAAATCGAATTATTAATATAATAAAATATATTTTATATATTTATTATAAACTTTTGTGTGTATATGGACCATAATATACACGCGTTGCGAGATGTATTGGCCAACTAATTTGATGATGATCATACATTGGATAATGCAACAACCTAAAATATACAATGTTGTACCTGGTTTCAGGTTAATGTTTTATATAAAATTATCAATATATATTAACAAACAAATGCCATTACAAATAATACTTTGATATATATTGTTTATATAAAACTAAGACATTTCGCAGCATTTATTTTAGGTATATAAATACATTTATTGAAGGAATTGATATATGCCAGTAAAATGGTGTATTTTTAATTTCTTTCAATAAAAACATATTTGACCAAATTTAAAACCAATATTATAAAACTCTAAGCGGTGGATCACTCGGCTCATGGGTCGATGAAGAACGCAGCAAACTGTGCGTCATCGTGTGAACTGCAGGACACATGAACATCGACATTTTGAACGCATATCGCAGTCCATGCTGTTATGTACTTTAATTAATTTTATAGTGCTGCTTGGACTACATATGGTTGAGGGTTGTAAGACTATGCTAATTAAGTTGTTTATACAAATTTTATAATAAAATTTTATAAGCATATGGTATATTATTGGATAAAAATAATTTAATTATTTTATTCATAATATTAACAAATATATGAAAAACATTATCTCACAATAGTAATTAAACTTTGAGAAAACGAAGAGGAATATTTTCTTTTTCAATCAAATAATACTGAGAAATGTCTAGCATAAAATATTATCTAGAATTGTCTCTTATTAATGATTTGAAATATGAAAAACGTTGACAATATTATTATTCTTCGTTAATTCGTTACAAATAAATGCCATTAATATATATATACGTCAGCTTTAAACGAATTTAATAAAATGTTTTATCATTATATATAAAGAATTAATTGCAAATAAAAGTTATATACAACCTCAACTCATATGGGACTACCCCCTGAATTTAAGCATATTAATTAGGGGAGGAAAAGAAACTAACAAGGATTTTCTTAGTAGCGGCGAGCGAAAAGAAATCAGTTCAGCACTAAGTCACTTTGTCTATATGGCAAATGTGAGATGCAGTGTATGGAGCGTCAATATTCTAGTATGAGAAATTAACGATTTAAGTCCTTCTTAAATGAGGCCATTTACCCATAGAGGGTGCCAGGCCCGTATAACGTTAATGATTACTAGATGATGTTTCCAAAGAGTCGTGTTGCTTGATAGTGCAGCACTAAGTGGGTGGTAAACTCCATCTAAAACTAAATATAACCATGAGACCGATAGTAAACAAGTACCGTGAGGGAAAGTTGAAAAGAACTCTGAATAGAGAGTTAAACAGTACGTGAAACTGCTTAGAGGTTAAGCCCGATGAACCTGAATATCCGTTATGGAAAATTCATCATTAAAATTGTAATATTTAAACAATATTATGATAATAGTGTGCATTTTTTCCATATAAGGACATTGTAATCTATTAGCATACCAAATTTATCATAAAATATAACTTATAGTTTATTCAAATTAAATTGCTTGCATTTTAACACAGAATAAATGTTATTAATTTGATAAAGTGCTGATAGATTTATATGAATACAGTGCGTTAATTTTTCGGAATTATATAATGGCATGATTATCATTGATTTTTGTGTTTATTATATGCACTTGTAGGATTAACAATGCGAAAGATTCAGGATACCTTCGGGACCCGTCTTGAAACACGGACCAAGGAGTCTAACATATGTGCAAGTTATTGGGATATAAACCTAATAGCGTAATTAACTTGACTAATAATGGGATTAGTTTTTTAACTATTTATAGCTAATTAACACAATCCCGGGGCGTTCTATATAGTTATGTATAATGATATTTATATTATTTATGCCTCTAACTGGAACGTACCTTGAGCATATATGCTGTGACCCGAAAGATGGTGAACTATACTTGATCAGGTTGAAGTCAGGGGAAACCCTGATGGAAGACCGAAACAGTTCTGACGTGCAAATCGATTGTCAGAATTGAGTATAGGGGCGAAAGACCAATCGAACCATCTAGTAGCTGGTTCCTTCCGAAGTTTCCCTCAGGATAGCTGGTGCATTTTAATATTATATAAAATAATCTTATCTGGTAAAGCGAATGATTAGAGGCCTTAGGGTCGAAACGATCTTAACCTATTCTCAAACTTTAAATGGGTAAGAACCTTAACTTTCTTGATATGAAGTTTAAGGTTATGATATAATGTGCCCAGTGGGCCACTTTTGGTAAGCAGAACTGGCGCTGTGGGATGAACCAAACGTAATGTTACGGTGCCCAAATTAACAACTCATGCAGATACCATGAAAGGCGTTGGTTGCTTAAAACAGCAGGACGGTGATCATGGAAGTCGAAATCCGCTAAGGAGTGTGTAACAACTCACCTGCCGAAGCAACTAGCCCTTAAAATGGATGGCGCTTAAGTTGTATACCTATACATTACCGCTAAAGTAGATGATTTATATTACTTGTGATATAAATTTTGAAACTTTAGTGAGTAGGAAGGTACAATGGTATGCGTAGAAGTGTTTGGCGTAAGCCTGCATGGAGCTGCCATTGGTACAGATCTTGGTGGTAGTAGCAAATAATCGAATGAGACCTTGGAGGACTGAAGTGGAGAAGGGTTTCGTGTGAACAGTGGTTGATCACGAGTTAGTCGGTCCTAAGTTCAAGGCGAAAGCCGAAAATTTTCAAGTAAAACCAAAAACGCAATATATACAAATCAAGCTAATATAATATACTTGAATAATTTTGAACGAAAGGGAATACGGTTCCAATTCCGTAACCTGTTGAGTATCCGTTTGTTATTAAATATGGGCCTCGTGCTCATCCTGGCAACAGGAACGACCATAAAGAAGCCGTCGAGAGATATCGGAAGAGTTTTCTTTTCTGTTTTATAGCCGTACTACCATGGAAGTCTTTCGCAGAGAGATATGGTAGATGGGCTAGAAGAGCATGACATATACTGTTGTGTCGATATTTTCTCCTCGGACCTTGAAAATTTATGGTGGGGACACGCAAACTTCTCAACAGGCCGTACCAATATCCGCAGCTGGTCTCCAAGGTGAAGAGTCTCTAGTCGATAGAATAATGTAGGTAAGGGAAGTCGGCAAATTAGATCCGTAACTTCGGGATAAGGATTGGCTCTGAAGATTGAGATAGTCGGGCTTGATTGGGAAACAATAACATGGTTTATGTGCTCGTTCTGGGTAAATAGAGTTTCTAGCATTTATGTTAGTTACTTGTTCCCGGATAGTTAGTTACGTAGCCAATTGTGGAACTTTCTTGCTAAAATTTTTAAGAATACTAATTGGGTCAAACCAATTAGTTCTTATTAATTATAACGATTATCAATTAACAATCAATTCAGAACTGGCACGGACTTGGGGAATCCGACTGTCTAATTAAAACAAAGCATTGTGATGGCCCTAGCGGGTGTTGACACAATGTGATTTCTGCCCAGTGCTCTGAATGTCAAAGTGAAGAAATTCAAGTAAGCGCGGGTCAACGGCGGGAGTAACTATGACTCTCTTAAGGTAGCCAAATGCCTCGTCATCTAATTAGTGACGCGCATGAATGGATTAACGAGATTCCTACTGTCCCTATCTATAGAGATAGATGTACCTCTTAAGGTAGCCAACTGAACGGACGTGCTTTTAGTCGTGCTGCTGACAGTCGGGTATTTTGTGTGAGTTTCGGCGCTGGAAAGCGTTTTAAAATTTGCGGTTTGTGAAGGTGAACGGCTGGGTGTGAGAATCGAGTTTGAAAAGTGAGGATAAGGGTGGAAATTCGCAGTTTTTCGAATTGGGAATTTTCCATTGCGCCACGTGCGTTGAGAGAGTGCGCTCTCGCGAGTGCTCTCTGGAGAGAGGCGTTAGGCACAAGTGCGGGATTTCTCTCGTACGATCAGCTGTGCTAGCGGGAGTGTGTACGGACTAAGTGGTTGGTGCCATTGCTAAGTGCTGCCAGATCGCTGGAAATATAATTTGGTGAGTTACTTTACTAAGTTATATTTTTGGGTGGTTGTTTGTTGCCGATAGATGTCGTCCGCAATGGACACCATCGAGTCCGGAAGCGAGTCGGCGAGCAGTCGCAGTAGCAGCGCTACAGGTCGGGGTAGGGGTCGCCCTAGAGGGAAACGCGGCCATCAGGGGAAGACCCGCGATGCGTCGCGAGCCAAGGTGCCGGCTGTGGATGGGGCCTCTGGTGGCCCAGAGCCCGTTGTCGAGGAGGATCTTGATTCTCTCGAGATGCCGCCGCCTCCTGCACCCGCTGGTAGGCCCGTTGCCGCCCCTGGCCATACTCCTGACAATGATGCCACCGCATCTGCTGCCGCAAGGATCGCGGATGCTGCTGCCGCCAGGATCGCCGCTGCCGCCGCTGGAGCTGAGGTCGTTGTCCCCTCGCCCGTTGCTCACAAATCGGAGGACTTTGCCATGGAGGTTGTAAAAGCAGGCTCAGGCCGCGTCGCTGAAGAGCTGGCGGCGATAAGGGAGGCATTTGTGTTGCACTCCGCGGCCCGCCTCTCACAGAGCGCCATCAAGGAAGTGATGAGTATCACAGCGAGATACGAGGCGTTGATTTCCGCGCTGAATGTTCGGAACGCCGTGCTTGAAGACCGCTTTAAGCAGTCGGTTAAGACGCTCCCGCCGCCACCCCAGCGACCGGTTCCTGCTGCCACCGCGCCGTCTTATTCAGCTGCATACCCAAGCCTGCCCCAGCCCTCTGCTGCACCGGTCCCACTGCCGCGTAAGCCGCGGGAGACCTGGTCGGCAGTCGTGCACAGCGCGGACCCGAATATCTCGGGGAAGCAGCTCGCTGAGAAGGTGCGAAAGGAGATCGCCCCAGCGCTGGGTGTTCGCGTGCACGAGGTGCGAGGACTGGCACGTGGTGGTGCGGTCATACGTACCCCGTCTTCAGGCGAGCTGAAGCAGGTGATGGCCAACAAAAAGTTCCAGGAGGCTGGGCTGCAAATCAGCAGGACCCCACAACTGAAGCCGAGGATAGAGATCCGGGATGTGGACACCGCCCACAAGCCCGAGGACTTTATGGCGGAGTTGTATAAAAACAACTTTGCCGACAGGATGGAACTGGCGGAGTTCAAGAAGGCTGTGCGTCTGGAAAAGCCCTGGTCGCAGGCCAATGGCGCCACGGTGACCGTGACGCTGGAGGTCGACCCAGTGGGCTTGGACGTTCTCGACGGAGCAAAGGCATACATAGGATGGTTTGCCTACAACTGCCGTGCCTTGGTACGAACCTACGCCTGCCACAGGTGTGTTGGTTTCGACCACAAGGTTGCGAGCTGCAGGATGTCCGAGAAGGACAAGGTGTGCCGACAGTGCGGGCAGGTTGGCCACAGTGCGCGGGGCTGTCCCAACCCTGTGGACTGCCGAAATTGCCGCTTCAAGGGCTACCCGTCAGCACATCACATGCTGTCTGCTGGGTGCCCTGTGTATGCGGCGGTGCTGGCGCGGGTGAATGCTAGACACTAACCATGTTTAGCTTCATCCAGGCAAACTGTGGCAAAGGACGAGCTGCGACCATCGAGCTCGGAGTCCGATTGCGTGAAAGCAGGTGCCTGTTCGCACTGTTGCAGGAGCCCTACGTCGATGTGAGCAACGGGAGGATGGATGAGCTGCCGGAAGGTATCAGGAGCTTTACCGATAGGAAAGGAAAGGCAGCCATCCTAGTGAATCACCAGGATGTCATCTGTATGCAAGTGGAGCCCCTCACCACGGATTACGGCGTATGCGTGAAAATTATAGGAGGATTTGGCTCAATCCTTCTATGCTCCGCATATTGCCAGTTTGATGGCGACTTACCCTTGTACCTCACGTACTTGGATGCGGTCCTGCTGCTGGCCAGCAGAACTCCCGCAATCCTTGGCCTTGATGCGAATGCAGCATCCCCCATGTGGTTTAGCAAGCTTCCTCCCAACGCGGAGGGACTTGCTAACTACAATCGGGGTGAGCTGCTGTCTCTGTGGATTGTGGAAAAGGGAGCTGCGGTTCTAAACCAGCCAAGTTCGGTGTACACGTTCGAGTCCATGAACGGACGGAGCGACATCGACGTGACGATCGCCAACACTGCAGGATCTATGCTGGCCACATATGAGTGGAGAGTGGACAATTGGGAGTTAAGTGACCACAACATCATTACTGTTGTGGCCAACTTGACGACCGATACAGCCGTTGAGAGCCTAGCTCCGGTGCCGTCCTGGAACTTCTCCAATGCACGTTGGCGGTTGTTCGAGCAGGAAATGGTGAGTAGGGCAGCCGAACTTCCGGAAGACTTCTCAGAATCGCCGCTGGACCAACAAGTCTCTACCCTTCGCAGGATCGTCCACGAAGTGTGCGATCTTGTTTTGGGTAGGAGGACGGCAGGATCGCCGAGATCCAGACCAGGTTGGTGGACCGCTGACCTAAGCGCGATGCGCCGCGATGTCAGGAGACTTAGGCGCCGTCTTCAGGATGCCAGACGTCGTCGTCACGATGACGTGGCCGAGCTAATTGTGGTCGAGCTGAGACGTACCTCAGCCGCCTACAAGAAGCTCATCCTGAGGACAAAGGAGGACAGCTGGAGACGCTTCGTGGGAGAAAATTCACACGATCCCTGGGGGCGCGTCTACAAGATGTGCCGAGGTCGCAAGAAACGGACGGAGATTGGGTGCCTTCGCGTTAATGGCGAGCTGGTCACCAATTGGGGTGACTGTGCGCGTGTGCTCCTCCGCAACTTCTTTCCGGTTGCGGAGTCCGATGCACCGATTGCCATAGCGGAGGAACTCCCACCGCCACTGGAAGTTTCTGAGGTTGGTGCTTGTGTCGCCAGGTTGAAGAGCAAACGCTCGCCTGGCATGGACGGCATCAACGGAACGATTTGCAAGGCTGTGTGGCGCGCCATACCTCAGCACCTAACGGCGATATATTCCAACTGCATCCGGTCGGGGTACTTCCCTGCAGAGTGGAAATGCCCACGTGTTGTGGCTCTGCTCAAGGGACCCGACAAGGACAGGTGTGAGCCATCGTCGTACCGCGGAATTTGCCTACTTCCGGTCTTCGGTAAGGTGCTAGAGGCCATAATGGTTGATCGTGTGAGAGAAGTTCTTCCGGAAGGCTGCAGATGGCAGTTCGGTTTTCGTCAAGGACGTTGTGTGGAGGATGCTTGGATGCACGTGAAGAGCAGTGTTCACGCCAGCCCGGCGAGATACGTGCTCGGCATTTTCGTGGACTTCAAGGGAGCCTTCGACAACGTGGAGTGGAGTGCTGCACTGCGCCGATTGGCCGAGTTGGGATGCCGAGAGATGAGCTTGTGGCAGAGCTTCTTCTCCGGCAGGAGCGCAGAAATCCGAAGCAGTTACGAGACCGTTAATGTCCCGGTAACTAGAGGTTGTCCGCAGGGGTCAATCAGCGGCCCATTTATTTGGGACCTGCTGATGGATGTACTGCTACGACGCCTTGAGTCGTACTGCACACTGAGTGCGTACGCGGATGATCTGCTGCTTCTCGTCGAGGGAAACTCCCGGCTCGCGCTGGAGACAAAAGGAGCGCAACTAATGTCCATCGTTGAAACGTGGGGGATGGAAGTCGGCGTTGCCGTTTCCACCAGCAAGACGGTTATTATGCTGCTAAAGGAACCAAGAAAGCTACTCGCTCGTGGCCCGAATGGAGTGCTTCGACGCACACCTGCGGTAAAATTTGCTGGAGCAAACTTACCGTATGTTAGCAGCTGCCGGTACCTTGGCATCACAGTCAGCGAAGGCTTGAAATTCCTCGAGCACGTCAGAAATCTCCGACAGCGTATGACTGGAGTCGTTGCAGCATTGGCGCGTGTGCTTCGAGCAGACTGGGGCCTCAGTCCTCGAGCCAGGCGGACCATTTATGCCGGACTCATGGTGCCCTGTGCACTGTTTGGTGCCTCGGTATGGTATGTCACTACGACGCGGCAAGAAGTGGCCAGAGAGCACCTCATTGCCTGCCAGAGGCTTATCCTTCTTGGATGCCTTCCGGTATGCCGAACAGTGTCCACTGTGGCACTGCAGGTTCTTGCTGGCGTTCCCCCGTTTGATTTGGCTGCTATGCAAATGGCAGTTAAATACAAGCTTAAGCGTGGATACCCGTTGGAGGATTACGATCTGCTGTATAGTGAAGACCTCACTGGTCTAAGCTGGGAAGAGAAGATGGTGCGTATGGAGCAGTGCCTACTGCACAGATGGCAAGACAGATGGGATGACGTAGATGCATCCGGACGGGTGACCTACAAGTTCATTTCAGATGTGACTTTTGCATTTCGGAATCCACACTTTGGATTCCCGATGCGCACCGGATTTTTAATCACAGGACACGGATCGTTGAACGCATTTCTGTATAGCAGAACGCTCTCGGACTCTGCCGCATGCTCATGTGGCGATCCATTTGAGGATTGGCAGCACGTCTTGTGTGACTGCCCCCTCTATGCAGATTTGCGCGACCTCGATGGACTTGGAGTGCAGCGAAATGGCGAAAACCGAACGTTTGGAAGGATTCTGGAGGATGAGGACAGGACTCGACGACTCAATGTGTTTGCTGATGAGGCGTTCCGCAGGAGAAGGGACTTTTAGTCCATTTACTCTGCTGTGTGGCTAGCGGCGAAGAATACTACCACAGCTTGTCATAGCTTGTCGTAGGAGGCGACTAATATGACATGGGTGCCCTATCCGAGCTTGTCGGAGCTTAAGGGGTGAGGCCTACCGATCCTGTAATTTCGGTACCACGGGTTGAGCAGCTGTCCAAGGCTGCTCATTGAGGTCGGCCCCCATGTGGGAGTATCGTGGTGGCTGTGGTTGACACCCATATGCGGGTAGAGCCTTCGGGTTCGACGTGGAGTTGCGTCATACAACTCGGGTGCTGTGACCCAAAGATCAGTAGGGATTTAGATAGATCCCGCTCCTCAGCAAGGGGGAATGCTTGCCCGACAAGTAAGCATTCGAATTGCTACCGGGGTGGTTGCTATGTACATAGCTATAGCTTCTAGTCCGGGGCGTTGGTCTGGCGCTTAACCTAGACACATTGCACTATACACTCACTTGTGGGTGTATAAGAGTGCCGTGGTTGTAATCCCTTCAGTGTGGAACATGCCACGTTAAATAAGAGCGGAGGGATCCGATTCACACACTGTCCCTATCTACTATCTAGCGAAACCACAGCCAAGGGAACGGGCTTGGAATAATTAGCGGGGAAAGAAGACCCTTTTGAGCTTGACTCTAATCTGGCAGTGTAAGGAGACATAAGAGGTGTAGAATAAGTGGGAGATATTAGACTTCGGTTTGGTATCGTCAATGAAATACCACTACTCTTATTGTTTCCTTACTTACTTGATTAAATGGAACGTGTATCATTTCCTAGCCATTATACGGATATATTTATTATATCTTATGGTATTGGGTTTTGATGCAAGCTTCTTGATCAAAGTATCACGAGTTTGTTATATAATCGCAAACAAATTCTTTAATAAAACGGTGCATTTATGTATTTTTGATTTGAAAATTTGGTATAACTCCAATTACTCAGGTATGATCCAATTCAAGGACATTGCCAGGTAGGGAGTTTGACTGGGGCGGTACATCTCTCAAATAATAACGGAGGTGTCCCAAGGCCAGCTCAGTGCGGACAGAAACCACACATAGAGCAAAAGGGCAAATGCTGACTTGATCTCGGTGTTCAGTACACACAGGGACAGCAAAAGCTCGGCCTATCGATCCTTTTGGTTTAAAGAGTTTTTAACAAGAGGTGTCAGAAAAGTTACCATAGGGATAACTGGCTTGTGGCGGCCAAGCGTTCATAGCGACGTCGCTTTTTGATCCTTCGATGTCGGCTCTTCCTATCATTGTGAAGCAAAATTCACCAAGCGTTGGATTGTTCACCCATGCAAGGGAACGTGAGCTGGGTTTAGACCGTCGTGAGACAGGTTAGTTTTACCCTACTAATGACAAAACGTTGTTGCGACAGCATTCCTGCGTAGTACGAGAGGAACCGCAGGTACGGACCAATGGCACAATACTTGTTCGAGCGAACAGTGGTATGACGCTACGTCCGTTGGATTATGCCTGAACGCCTCTAAGGTCGTATCCGTGCTGGACTGCAATGATAAATAAGGGGCAATTTGCATTGTATGGCTTCTAAACCATTTAAAGTTTATAATTTACTTTATAAACGACAATGGATGTGATGCCAATGTAATTTGTAACATAGTAAATTGGGAGGATCTTCGATCACCTGATGCCGCGCTAGTTACATATAAAAGCATTATTTAATACAATGACAAAGCCTAGAATCAATTGTAAACGACTTTTGTAACAGGCAAGGTGTTGTAAGTGGTTGAGCAGCTGCCATACTGCGATCCACTGAAGCTTATCCTTTGCTTGATGATTCGATAATAAACATAAATTTAATTGTGTTTATTTTGTTTGGCTTTTTTAAGTCAGAATATATATATATAAAATATATATATATAAAATAATAATTATATTTAAATAAATTTTATTTAAATATATTTAACAATGGTAGCCATATGTATCGTCATCCTATTAGTGACGCGTATAAAAATATTCTAAGTCCGAACATGCAAATAAGAGACATATGCAAGTATATGTACTTCTTAAGGTAGCCAACTGAATCGTCATCCTATTAGTGACGTGTATACAAATATTCTAAGTCCGAACATACAAGTAAGAGACATATGCAAGTATATGTACCTCTTAAGGTAGCCAACTGAATCGTCATCCTATTAGTGACGCGTATACAAATATTCTAAGTCCGAACATGCAAATAAGAGACATATGCAAGTATATGTACCTCTTAAGGTAGCCAACTGAATCGTCATCCTATTAGTGACGCGTATAAAAATATTCTAAGTCCGAACATGCAAATAAGAGACATATGCAAGTATATGTACCTCTTAAGGTAGCCAACTGAATCGTCATCCTATTAGTGACGTGTATAAAAATATTCTAAGTCCGAACATACAAGTAAGAGACATATGCAAGTATATGTACCTCTTAAGGTAGCCAACTGAATCGTCATCCTATTAGTGACGTGTATAAAAATATTCTAAGTCCGAACATACAAGTAAGAGACATATGCAAGTATATGTACCTCTTAAGGTAGCCAACTGAATCGTCATCCTATTAGTGACGTGTATAAAAATATTCTAAGTCCGAACATGCAAGTAAGAGACATATGCAAGTCAATGTTCCTCTTAAAATAGATGATTGAATCGTCATCCTATTAGTGACGTGTATAAAAATATTCCAAGTCCAAACATGAGTTATATGGATATGAAAATAATATTAAGTTCTAGTATGGATATGAAAAAAATGAGTTATATGGATATGGGAAAAATAACAAGTTCTAGTATGGATATGAAAAAAATGAGTTATGTGGATATGGGAAAAATAATAAGTTCTAGTATGGATATGAAAAAAAAATGAGTTATATGGATATGGAAAAGAATACAGAGTTCTAGTATGGATATGGAAAAATGAGTTATATGAATATGGGAAAAATGATAAGTTCTAGTATGGATATGAAAAAATATTGAGTTATATGGATATTAAAGAAATAATAAGTTCTAGTATGGATATGGAATAAAATGAGTTATATAGATATGGCAAAAAATTTAATGTTCTAGTATGGATATGAAAAAAATTAGTTATATGAATATGGGAAAATTTATAAGTTCTAGTATGGATATGGGAAAAATAATAAGTTCTAGTATGGATATAAAAAAATATTGAGTTATATGGATATTAAAGAAATAATAAGTTCTAGTATGGATATGGAAAAAAATTAGTTATATTGATATGCTAAATAATGAGTTATATGCATATGGGAAAAATACTAAGTTGTAGTATGGATATGGGAAGAATACTGAGTTCTAGTATGGATATGGGAAAAATAATCAGTTCTAGTATGGATATGAAAAAATATTGAGTTTTATGGATATTGAAGAGATAATAAGCTCTAGTATGGATATGGAAAAAATTAATTATATTGTAATAGTAAATAATAAGTTATATGGATATAGGAAGAAAATTAGGTTCTAGTATGGATATGAAAAAAATTAGTTCTATGGATATGGGAAAAATAAAAAGTTCTGGTATGGATATGGAAAAATATTAAGTTATATGGATATTAAAGAAATAATAAGTTCTGGTATGGATATGGAATAAAATGAGTTGTAGAGATATGGCAAAAATATAATGTTCTAGTATGGATATGAAAAAAATTAGTTATATGAATATGGGAAAATTTATAAGTTCTAGTATGGATATGGGAAAAAGAATAAGTTCTAGTATGGATATGAAAAAATATTGAGTTATATGAATATTAAAGAAATAATAAGTTCTAGTATGAATATGGAAAAATATTATTTATATTGATATGGTAAATAATGATTTATATGGATATGGGATAAATACTAAATTCTAGTGTGGATATGGAAAAAACGAGTTATATGGATATGGGAAAAATAATAAGTTCAAGTATGGATATGGAAAAAAATTAGTTTAATAGTTATAGGTATGGAAAAAAAATTAATTATATAGATATAGAACAAAAAATAAGTTATATGGATATGGTGGCATCAGTACGAAATATGCCCAATTTACATACACCGGAGCCGCAGTACGATAAATACCCAATATTTAGACGTCGTGGCCAAAAACATATATAGGGAGGCAGTGCTCGCCGACCGGCCGTATTGTTCAAAATTTATGTTTATCATATTATTTTGGCAATGCTATATATAAATGATATCTTATACATATAATTCAATTATAGCGATATGGAAATACCATATTATATGTATAAAGAAAAAAAATGTATAATAAAATATACATTGACATACAAATATGGCTAGTTGTATGGATATGCCGTATTCATTATATGGATACGGCATATAGATTATATAAATATGACCAAAAAATATTTTATATTGATATGGCAAATAAAGAAATTACTTGAATATGGAAATAAAAGAAGTTATATTGATATGGAAGAAAATAATGAGTCATATAGATATGTTGGCATCAGTACGAAATATGCCCAATTTACATACACCGGGGCCGCAGTACGAAAAATACCCAATATTTAGACGTCGTGGCCAAAAACATATATAGGGAGGCAGTGCTCGCCGACCGGCCGTATTGTTCAAAATTTATGTTTATCATATTATTTTGGCAATGCTATATATAAATGATATCTTATACATATAATTCAATTATAGCGATATGGAAATACCATATTATATGTATAAAGAAAAAAAATGTATAATAAAATATACATTGACATACAAATATGGCTAGTTGTATGGATATGCCGTATTCATTATATGGATACGGCATATAGATTATATAAATATGACCAAAAAATATTTTATATTGATATGGCAAATAAAGAAATTACTTGAATATGGAAATAAAAGAAGTTATATTGATATGGAAGAAAATAATGAGTCATATAGATATGTTGGCATCAGTACGAAATATGCCCAATTTACATACACCGGGGCCGCAGTACGAAAAATACCCAATATTTAGACGTCGTGGCCAAAAACATATATAGGGAGGCAGTGCTCGCCGACCGGCCGTATTGTTCAAAATTTATGTTTATCATATTATTTTGGCAATGCTATATATAAATGATATCTTATACATATAATTCAATTATAGCGATATGGAAATACCATATTATATGTATAAAGAAAAAAAATGTATAATAAAATATACATTGACATACAAATATGGCTAGTTGTATGGATATGCCGTATTCATTATATGGATACGGCATATAGATTATATAAATATGACCAAAAAATATTTTATATTGATATGGCAAATAAAGAAATTACTTGAATATGGAAATAAAAGAAGTTATATTGATATGGAAGAAAATAATGAGTCATATAGATATGTTGGCATCAGTACGAAATATGCCCAATTTACATACACCGGGGCCGCAGTACGAAAAATACCCAATATTTAGACGTCGTGGCCAAAAACATATATAGGGAGGCAGTGCTCGCCGACCGGCCGTATTGTTCAAAATTTATGTTTATCATATTATTTTGGCAATGCTATATATAAATGATATCTTATACATATAATTCAATTATAGCGATATGGAAATACCATATTATATGTATAAAGAAAAAAAATGTATAATAAAATATACATTGACATACAAATATGGCTAGTTGTATGGATATGCCGTATTCATTATATGGATACGGCATATAGATTATATGGATATGACCAAAAAATAATTCATAAAGAAATTATATGAATATGGCAGAAATAATTGGTTATATTAATATGATCAAATAATACTTTATATAAAAAAGTGAATATCTTTGGTTGGGTGGCAAAGAGAATTAAATATGCCCGATATATAGACGTCGTGGCCAAAAACTACTATAGGGTGAAGTGCTTGTCTGTTGGTCTATATATATACATATAATATTTTATGCGTACACATTATTATTATAGATAGTTAATATCTATCGTATGGGTGGCAAACGGAATTAAATAATTTCGATATTTAGACGTCGTGGCCAAAAACTACTATAGGATGGTCAGTGGTTGTCCACCAATTAATTATTGAACAAACCATATGAATATCATATGCTGTTGTCAATATAATGTATATCAATAATAATAAAAAATAAGGATGGTACAGTAAGTAGTCCATCTACTATTGAACAAAATATATTATAATATATACTTTTGTTATCAATAGAACAACATATATTAAAATCAAAATATTATCCGTATAAATTTGTTTCTTAAATGAAATTAAGACTTGGCTACGCGGTTAATATTATAAACCCATGATAATAAGGTGAAACAGAGGTCAAGTTTCTATTATATATAGAATAACAAATTGTTTCCGACTTTTATCGTTAATCTTTGGTGGCAGGTATATATGATAATTTATATTAAATTATTATATCCCCTGTCGTTTGGGCACAGAGTATCGCTTGCCGGTACAATGTGTTTACAAAAAGCATTATAATAAAATATAATTGCAATATTAGTGATCAAAATAATTTCATATGCGCTCGGTTTTATATCATATATTACCAGAGAGTTATATGGAAAAGATAAATTTTAAATTTATCATCAAAATGCAAATGATTTAACTCAATATTTATATTGGTTAAACAAAAATTGTACATGTGTGGATACAATAATTATGTATGTTGAACAAAAATGATATTTTAGAATGAAATATGTATATATAATATAATAAAAACTTATAGAAAGAACAATATATATTGAAAATTGTGTTATAAAAAAGTTGTACTTTTTCTTTAACATCAATTATAAACTTGTTATATTAGTGGCGAAACAAGTAAAAATTAAAGAACGTATACGAATGCCATATAAAAATGGCCGTATTCGAATTAAAATAGAATTATTTCACAAAGCAAAAAAAAAATATTGAATTAAAATCAATATTTAAGAAAAACCGAACATATAATATGGAAATAAAATCTATTATATTTATATTACTAATTTCTATTCAAAAAATATGAATGAAATATGAACGAAAACATTATTCTGGTTGATCCTGCCAGTAGTTATATGCTTGTCTCAAAGATTAAGCCATGCATGTCTAAGTACACACGAATTAAAAGTGAAACCGCAAAAGGCTCATTATATCAGTTATGGTTCCTTAGATCGTTAACAGTTACTTGGATAACTGTGGTAATTCTAGAGCTAATACATGCAATTAAAACATGAACCTTATGGGACATGTGCTTTTATTAGGCTAAAACCAAGCGATCGCAAGATCGTTATATTGGTTGAACTCTAGATAACATGCAGATCGTATGGTCTTGTACCGACGACAGATCTTTCAAATGTCTGCCCTATCAACTTTTGATGGTAGTATCTAGGACTACCATGGTTGCAACGGGTAACGGGGAATCAGGGTTCGATTCCGGAGAGGGAGCCTGAGAAACGGCTACCACATCTAAGGAAGGCAGCAGGCGCGTAAATTACCCACTCCCAGCTCGGGGAGGTAGTGACGAAAAATAACAATACAGGACTCATATCCGAGGCCCTGTAATTGGAATGAGTACACTTTAAATCCTTTAACAAGGACCAATTGGAGGGCAAGTCTGGTGCCAGCAGCCGCGGTAATTCCAGCTCCAATAGCGTATATTAAAGTTGTTGCGGTTAAAACGTTCGTAGTTGAACTTGTGCTTCATACGGGTAGTACAACTTACAATTGTGGTTAGTACTATACCTTTATGTATGTAAGCGTATTACCGGTGGAGTTCTTATATGTGTTTAAATACTTGTATTTTTTCATATGTTCCTCCTATTTAAAAACCTGCATTAGTGCTCTTAAACGAGTGTTATTGTGGGCCGGTACAATTACTTTGAACAAATTAGAGTGCTTAAAGCAGGCTTCAAATGCCTGAATATTCTGTGCATGGGATAATGAAATAAGACCTCTGTTCTGCTTTCATTGGTTTTCAGATCAAGAGGTAATGATTAATAGAAGCAGTTTGGGGGCATTAGTATTACGACGCGAGAGGTGAAATTCTTGGACCGTCGTAAGACTAACTTAAGCGAAAGCATTTGCCAAAGATGTTTTCATTAATCAAGAACGAAAGTTAGAGGTTCGAAGGCGATCAGATACCGCCCTAGTTCTAACCATAAACGATGCCAGCTAGCAATTGGGTGTAGCTACTTTTATGGCTCTCTCAGTCGCTTCCCGGGAAACCAAAGCTTTTGGGCTCCGGGGGAAGTATGGTTGCAAAGCTGAAACTTAAAGGAATTGACGGAAGGGCACCACCAGGAGTGGAGCCTGCGGCTTAATTTGACTCAACACGGGAAAACTTACCAGGTCCGAACATAAGTGTGTAAGACAGATTGATAGCTCTTTCTCGAATCTATGGGTGGTGGTGCATGGCCGTTCTTAGTTCGTGGAGTGATTTGTCTGGTTAATTCCGATAACGAACGAGACTCAAATATATTAAATAGATATCTTCAGGATTATGGTGTTGAAGCTTATATAGCCTTCATTCATGGTGGCAGTAAAATGTTTATTGTGTTTGAATGTGTTTATATAAGTGGAGCCGTACCTGTTGGTTTGTCCCATTATAAGGACACTAGCTTCTTAAATGGACAAATTGCGTCTAGCAATAATGAGATTGAGCAATAACAGGTCTGTGATGCCCTTAGATGTCCTGGGCTGCACGCGCGCTACAATGAAAGTATCAACGTGTATTTCCTAGACCGAGAGGTCCGGGTAAACCGCTGAACCACTTTCATGCTTGGGATTGTGAACTGAAACTGTTCACATGAACTTGGAATTCCCAGTAAGTGTGAGTCATTAACTCGCATTGATTACGTCCCTGCCCTTTGTACATACCGCCCGTCGCTACTACCGATTGAATTATTTAGTGAGGTCTCCGGACGTGATCACTGTGACGCCTTGTGTGTTACGGTTGTTTCGCAAAAGTTGACCGAACTTGATTATTTAGAGGAAGTAAAAGTCGTAACAAGGTTTCCGTAGGTGAACCTGCGGAAGGATCATTATTGTATAATATCCTTACCGTTAATAAAAAAATTTGTTAATACAAATTTAATACAAATTACCAATATATATATATATATACATAATAATTATAATAATAATTATACCAAAAATATGATCTTAAAAGTAAAAGATCAAATAAATTTCGAACAAGCAAATCGAAATATTGTAATAATATAATATTATTACAAATAAATTAAATAGAAACAAACATAAAATTCGAACAAGCAAATCGAATTATTAATATAATAAAATATATTTTATATATTTATTATAAACTTTTGTGTGTATATGGACCATAATATACACGCGTTGCGAGATGTATTGGCCAACTAATTTGATGATGATCATACATTGGATAATGCAACAACCTAAAATATACAATGTTGTACCTGGTTTCAGGTTAATGTTTTATATAAAATTATCAATATATATTAACAAACAAATGCCATTACAAATAATACTTTGATATATATTGTTTATATAAAACTAAGACATTTCGCAGCATTTATTTTAGGTATATAAATACATTTATTGAAGGAATTGATATATGCCAGTAAAATGGTGTATTTTTAATTTCTTTCAATAAAAACATATTTGACCAAATTTAAAACCAATATTATAAAACTCTAAGCGGTGGATCACTCGGCTCATGGGTCGATGAAGAACGCAGCAAACTGTGCGTCATCGTGTGAACTGCAGGACACATGAACATCGACATTTTGAACGCATATCGCAGTCCATGCTGTTATGTACTTTAATTAATTTTATAGTGCTGCTTGGACTACATATGGTTGAGGGTTGTAAGACTATGCTAATTAAGTTGTTTATACAAATTTTATAATAAAATTT
Organism: Drosophila takahashii; assembly: GCF_030179915.1. NCBI lineage: Eukaryota > Metazoa > Arthropoda > Insecta > Diptera > Drosophilidae > Drosophila > Drosophila takahashii. The sequence continues at coordinate 23,751 of NW_027221619.1, forward strand.
TATAAGCATATGGTATATTATTGGATAAAAATAATTTAATTATTTTATTCATAATATTAACAAATATATGAAAAACATTATCTCACAATAGTAATTAAACTTTGAGAAAAACGAAGAGGAATATTTTCTTTTTCAATCAAATAATACTGAGAAATGTCTAGCATAAAATATTATCTAGAATTGTCTCTTATTAATGATTTGAAATATGAAAAACGTTGACAATATTATTATTCTTCGTTAATTCGTTACAAATAAATGCCATTAATATATATATACGTCAGCTTTAAACGAATTTAATAAAATGTTTTATCATTATATATAAAGAATTAATTGCAAATAAAAGTTATATACAACCTCAACTCATATGGGACTACCCCCTGAATTTAAGCATATTAATTAGGGGAGGAAAAGAAACTAACAAGGATTTTCTTAGTAGCGGCGAGCGAAAAGAAATCAGTTCAGCACTAAGTCACTTTGTCTATATGGCAAATGTGAGATGCAGTGTATGGAGCGTCAATATTCTAGTATGAGAAATTAACGATTTAAGTCCTTCTTAAATGAGGCCATTTACCCATAGAGGGTGCCAGGCCCGTATAACGTTAATGATTACTAGATGATGTTTCCAAAGAGTCGTGTTGCTTGATAGTGCAGCACTAAGTGGGTGGTAAACTCCATCTAAAACTAAATATAACCATGAGACCGATAGTAAACAAGTACCGTGAGGGAAAGTTGAAAAGAACTCTGAATAGAGAGTTAAACAGTACGTGAAACTGCTTAGAGGTTAAGCCCGATGAACCTGAATATCCGTTATGGAAAATTCATCATTAAAATTGTAATATTTAAACAATATTATGATAATAGTGTGCATTTTTTCCATATAAGGACATTGTAATCTATTAGCATACCAAATTTATCATAAAATATAACTTATAGTTTATTCAAATTAAATTGCTTGCATTTTAACACAGAATAAATGTTATTAATTTGATAAAGTGCTGATAGATTTATATGAATACAGTGCGTTAATTTTTCGGAATTATATAATGGCATGATTATCATTGATTTTTGTGTTTATTATATGCACTTGTAGGATTAACAATGCGAAAGATTCAGGATACCTTCGGGACCCGTCTTGAAACACGGACCAAGGAGTCTAACATATGTGCAAGTTATTGGGATATAAACCTAATAGCGTAATTAACTTGACTAATAATGGGATTAGTTTTTTAACTATTTATAGCTAATTAACACAATCCCGGGGCGTTCTATATAGTTATGTATAATGATATTTATATTATTTATGCCTCTAACTGGAACGTACCTTGAGCATATATGCTGTGACCCGAAAGATGGTGAACTATACTTGATCAGGTTGAAGTCAGGGGAAACCCTGATGGAAGACCGAAACAGTTCTGACGTGCAAATCGATTGTCAGAATTGAGTATAGGGGCGAAAGACCAATCGAACCATCTAGTAGCTGGTTCCTTCCGAAGTTTCCCTCAGGATAGCTGGTGCATTTTAATATTATATAAAATAATCTTATCTGGTAAAGCGAATGATTAGAGGCCTTAGGGTCGAAACGATCTTAACCTATTCTCAAACTTTAAATGGGTAAGAACCTTAACTTTCTTGATATGAAGTTTAAGGTTATGATATAATGTGCCCAGTGGGCCACTTTTGGTAAGCAGAACTGGCGCTGTGGGATGAACCAAACGTAATGTTACGGTGCCCAAATTAACAACTCATGCAGATACCATGAAAGGCGTTGGTTGCTTAAAACAGCAGGACGGTGATCATGGAAGTCGAAATCCGCTAAGGAGTGTGTAACAACTCACCTGCCGAAGCAACTAGCCCTTAAAATGGATGGCGCTTAAGTTGTATACCTATACATTACCGCTAAAGTAGATGATTTATATTACTTGTGATATAAATTTTGAAACTTTAGTGAGTAGGAAGGTACAATGGTATGCGTAGAAGTGTTTGGCGTAAGCCTGCATGGAGCTGCCATTGGTACAGATCTTGGTGGTAGTAGCAAATAATCGAATGAGACCTTGGAGGACTGAAGTGGAGAAGGGTTTCGTGTGAACAGTGGTTGATCACGAGTTAGTCGGTCCTAAGTTCAAGGCGAAAGCCGAAAATTTTCAAGTAAAACCAAAAACGCAATATATACAAATCAAGCTAATATAATATACTTGAATAATTTTGAACGAAAGGGAATACGGTTCCAATTCCGTAACCTGTTGAGTATCCGTTTGTTATTAAATATGGGCCTCGTGCTCATCCTGGCAACAGGAACGACCATAAAGAAGCCGTCGAGAGATATCGGAAGAGTTTTCTTTTCTGTTTTATAGCCGTACTACCATGGAAGTCTTTCGCAGAGAGATATGGTAGATGGGCTAGAAGAGCATGACATATACTGTTGTGTCGATATTTTCTCCTCGGACCTTGAAAATTTATGGTGGGGACACGCAAACTTCTCAACAGGCCGTACCAATATCCGCAGCTGGTCTCCAAGGTGAAGAGTCTCTAGTCGATAGAATAATGTAGGTAAGGGAAGTCGGCAAATTAGATCCGTAACTTCGGGATAAGGATTGGCTCTGAAGATTGAGATAGTCGGGCTTGATTGGGAAACAATAACATGGTTTATGTGCTCGTTCTGGGTAAATAGAGTTTCTAGCATTTATGTTAGTTACTTGTTCCCCGGATAGTTAGTTACGTAGCCAATTGTGGAACTTTCTTGCTAAAATTTTTAAGAATACTAATTGGGTCAAACCAATTAGTTCTTATTAATTATAACGATTATCAATTAACAATCAATTCAGAACTGGCACGGACTTGGGGAATCCGACTGTCTAATTAAAACAAAGCATTGTGATGGCCCTAGCGGGTGTTGACACAATGTGATTTCTGCCCAGTGCTCTGAATGTCAAAGTGAAGAAATTCAAGTAAGCGCGGGTCAACGGCGGGAGTAACTATGACTCTCTTAAGGTAGCCAAATGCCTCGTCATCTAATTAGTGACGCGCATGAATGGATTAACGAGATTCCTACTGTCCCTATCTACTCACAGTCGATTTTGGATTGCTCGAGTGAGCAGACGTGTGTTTTCGTGCGCTCCGTTAGTTAATTCAAAAACAACAGTCCCCGGTTAGCTACATAGCTGAAACTAGCACCAAAATTCGTGTTTATTGCCTGTGAAAACGTTTTCGGTTTTTTCTGCATGAAAAACTGTGCGGTTGAGTGATATTTCGCGTTTTTCATTTTGTGAATTTTGTTTTCATATTTGCCTCATTTAGGCATATTTTATTTGACAGTTGTCTGAAAGTGGTTCGAGCATTGGAATTTCAGCAAATCAGCTGATTGGGATACCAGATCAGCAAAATAGAGTCGGGGTTCCATCCAATATGGATGTTAGCGAGTCTGGGAGTGAACATGGGAGCAGCCGCAGTTCAGCCCGTGGAAGGACCGTGCGCGCTAGGGGAAAACGCAGTATGGGGCCGCCGAGAGATGCATCACGGGCAAAGGTTCCAGCTATTGGTGGGACAAAGGACACGCCAGTGTCTTTAGATGAAGAAAATGAGCCATTATGGATGGAGATGCCGAGTGCTGCTGCGATTGCCGCAAGTTCAGCTGACCCTGTGAATGCTGCTCTGAACGCCGCTGAAAACGCCGCTGCGACTATTGACGCCCCAGATACTGCACCCATTGTTACCCCAGATATTCCGGTAGTCTCCATCATGGAGAAGGTAAAGATGGGAAGCGGTGCCATAGCACGAGAATTGGCGGACATCCGGACCTCGTTCGCGAAAGTATTGGTTGCCTCGACGACCAGCTCAAAACTGGCTGGAAAAATCCAGAATAATTTCAACAGGTATGAGGAGATTATCAGTGCTATGATGATTCACATTGGAGTCCTCGAGGATCGTGCAAGCAGACAACCAACGCCAACACCGGTCGTCTCGGCTGCCTCCTATGCAACTACTGCTGCAAGAGGCGCGCATCTTGTTGGCCAACCTGCTCCCCCCGTAGCCGCACCACGGAGCGTGAACATTCGCGAAACGTGGTCAGCGGTCGTTGCCGGCGACGATCCCACCCTCTCGGGAAGGCAGATTGCGGACAAAATCCGCAAGGAGGTTGCGCCCGCCCTGGGCGTTAGGGTTCATGAGGTGCGTGAGCTGAAGAGAGGCGGTGCTATTATTCGCACGCCATCTCGAGCAGAAATGACCAAAGTTGTCGCATCTGCAAAGTTCGCTGAGGTGGGCCTTAAGGTGTCGAGGAATCCGATTATAAAACCTCGGGTGATTGTGCAAGACGTTGACACCACCATAGGACACGAGGAATTTATGCTGGAACTCAAAGAGAAAAACTTTGAGGATTGGTCGATGAAGCAGTTTCAGAAAGCGGTGGTTTTGACCACAAAGCCCTGGTCTACTGCCAACGGTGCCACAATTAACGTGACACTGGAAGTAGACGACCAGGCGCTGAGCCTTCTAGATGGTGGCAGAGTTTACATCAAGTGGTTCTCTTATCGCTGTCGGCGGCAAGTGCGCACCTACGCTTGCCATAATTGCCTGGGATTCGACCACAAGATTGACAACTGCAGGTATACGAAGCAGGTCTGCCGTCAGTGCGGACAGGATGGCCACAAAGCGGTACAATGTTGTAACCCGGTGGATTGCCGTAACTGCCGGCATAAAGGGCTTCCCTCAGGACATTATATGCTCTCGGAGGTTGCCCGATATACGGCGCGGTGATAGCAAGGGTGCAAGCTAGACATTAATATGTTCAGCTTCATCCAAGCAAATTGTGGCAAAGGCCGTTGCGCTTTCATCGAGCTTGCCAAGCAGGTGAGAGATGCTGGCCACCTGTTCGCACTAGTCCAGGAGCCCTACGTGGACACAGCTGGAAGAATGACTGGACTCCCTGGAGGGATGAGGGTCTTCGCAGACAAGAGGAGGAAAGCCGCAATCATAGTGGATGATGCAAATGCCATCTGCATGCCCATCGAGAGCCTGACGACGGAGTACGGAGTGTGCGTGAGTGTCACGGGAAGATACGGCACTATCTTTCTGGCCTCCGCATACTGCCGGCATAGAGCTGCTCTGGAGCCCTACACCGACTACCTGGATTCGGTCCTGCTGCTGGCCAGCACGACACCGACAATCCTTGAATAGATGCTAACGCCGTGTCCCCCATGTGGTTTAGTAAATCTCCACCCAACTCTGGAGATAGTCATCGTCGCGAACGGGGACAGCACTTGACCGAGTGGATCATTGCAAGCGGTGCCTGTGTGCTCAACACAGCCAGCCAGGTGTTCACGTTCGATAATATTCGCTCCAGTAGTGATATCGACGTGACCTTCGCCAACGACGCAGCGCGAGCATGGGCTATGTTCGAATGGAGAGTCGACTTCTGGGATCTCAGTGACCACAACATTATCACTGTTGAGGTTACTCCAGATCCCAATAGGGCCGTTGAGAGCCTAGCTCCGGTACCGCAATGGAGACTCTCCAATGTAAGTTGGCGAAGATTCGGTGAGGAGCTAAGGAGTGCAGCAAGAGGTCTCGAGGAACTGGAGGAATCGCCGTTGGACGAACGAGTGTCTGCCCTCCGCTCTACCGTACAGGACGTGTGCGACAGAGTGATGGGGCGCAGGATGCCTGCAGAAAGGAGAAAAGTAATATGGTGGAATCCTGAACTGAGTACCAAACGCCAAGAGGTTCGGAGACTGAGGCGGAGGCTGCAGGAAGCTCGTCGGAGTGGTACCGATGATGCTGTGCAACTTGTTGCTGGTCTGAGGCTTGCTTCAGCCCAGTACAAGAAGCTTATCCTGACGACAAAGGAGCAAAACTGGCGGGACTTCGTGGGACGGCACAAAGATGATCCATGGGGCACGTCTACCGAATATGCGAGGCCGGAGAAGACAACCGATCTCGGATGTCTTCGGTCGAACGGCGCGCTTATCGTAAATTGGGCTCGACTGCGCAAACGTGCTTCTTCGCACTTCTTTCCAGTTGCGGAGTCGACTGCACGCGTGGACGTACAACTGGTGCCCCGCCAATTCTCGAATCCTTCGAGGTGGCGACCTGCGTCTCCAGGCTGAAAAGTCGGAGATCTCCGGGTATGGATGGCATCACGGGTGGCATCGTCAAGGAGGTATGGCGTGCCATTCCGGAGCACTGACGTCGATGTACTCTCGATGCCTCTCGGAAGGATACTTCCCTGACGAGTGGAAGCACCGAGAGTGATACCGCTGGTAAAGGGGCCCGACAAGGACAGGAGCGATCCTTCGTCCTATCGTGGCATATGCCTTTGCCAGTGTTCGGAAAGGTGCTCGAAGGACCCTAATGGTGAATCGACTCAGAGGAGTGCTACCGGATGGCTGCAGATGGCAATTTGGATTTCGTCTGGACGCTGCGTGGAGGATGCCTGGAGGCATGCACAAGCACAGTTGACAACACCACGTCGCAATACGTCCTTGGAATTTTGTCGATTTCAAGGGAGCATTCGACAATGTGGAGTGGAGCGCAGTGCTCGATCGGCTTGTCGACGTCGGCTGTCGTGAGATAAGCTTGTGGAAAAGCTACTTCTCCGGCCGAAAGGGCAAGCATCATCAGCAGGTATGAAGCAGCCACCCGTTAAGTCCCGGTTACACGGGGCTGCCCGCAAGGGTCCATTAGTGGTCCATTCATTTGGAACCTTCTGATGGATGTGCTGCTTCAGCGCCTTGAGCCACATTGTGCTGTGAGCGCGTATGCAGATGATTGCTACTTTCGTTGACGGGAATTCCCGTGCTGATCTGGAGCGAAAAGGCGAGCAGTTGATGAGCATCGTTGAGCCTGGGGATCTGAAGTTGGAGTGAGCGTGTCAACCAGCAAGACGGCAATCATGTTGCTGAAAGGGAAGCTTTAGCAACGAAGGAGACCAACGGTGCGTTTTGCTGGAGCAAGCCTACCGTATGTCGAAAAATACGGTACCTGGGCATCTTAGTCGCGAGCGGTTGAGTTTCCTCCGCATATCTCGGCAAATCGAGATCGGCTGACTGGAGTCGCCGCGGGGCTAGCACGGGTGCTTCGAGTCGATTGGGGACTCAGTTCCCTCGCAAAGAGGACCATATATAGGGGTCATGATGCCATGTGCACTCTTGGTGCCTCCGGTATGGTACAAGGCGGTGAGTAGGGGTAAATCCCTAAAACTCCTCACCTCGTGCCAGAGGACCATCCTTTTGGATGCCTACCGGTATGCCGCACAGTGTCCACGTGGCACTGCAGGTGCTTGCTGGTGCTCCTCCAATGGATCTTGACGCTCATCGGTCTGCTTGAAGTTCAAACTACGGAAGGAAATCCCCCTGGATACCAACGACTGGCTGCATGGACTGATATGACCGGGATGAACTGGAGGACAAGATGGCTCTGCTAGAACGAGCGCTGCTAAATGGGGCAGCTCAGATGGGATAGCGCGGATCACGGGCATGTGACTCGACGAATTCTTCCCAGAGGAGCGTTTGTCTACAAGAGGAAAGACTTTGTCTTTACTCTAAAGCCGGATTTCTTACTGACAGGACACGGGTCGCTAAACGCATTTCTTGCACGACAGGACTCTCGGCACCACGACCGCATGCTCATGTGGGGAGGTTGACGAGAGCTGGCTTCACGTGTTATGTGAATGCCGGCTGTACAATGAATTGCGTGACCTCGATGCTCTCCGGAATTGTCAGAACAAGGAAGATGGATCGTCGGGGAGTAGTTAGAGACCCCAGAACGGATGCGTCTCCTAGAGTTTTCGCGGATGCTGCCTTTTTGAGGCGAAGGATGGCTACGACGGATGGAAGGCGAACCACAGGCGCGGGCTTAGCCCAACTACCCTGCTGTGTGGCTAGCGGCAAAGAATTCTACCACAGCTTGTCATAGCTTGTCGTAGGAGGCGACTAATATGGCATGGGTGCCCCATCCGAGCTTGTCGGAGCTTAAGGGGTGAGGCCTACCGAGCCTGTAATTTCGGTACCCACGGGTTGAAGCAGTCCAAGGCTGCTCATTGAGGTCGGCCCCATGTGGGAGTATCGTGGTGGCTGTGGTTGACACCCATATGCGGGTAGAGCCTTCGGGCTCGACGTGGAGTTGCGTCATACAACTCGGGTGCTGTGACCAAAAGATCAGTAGGGATTTAGATAGATCCGCTCCTCAGCAAGGGGAATGCTTGCCCGACAAGTAAGCATTCAATTGCTACCGGGGTGGGTGCTATGTACATAGCTATAGCTTCTAGTCCGGGGCGTTGGTCTGGCGCTTAACCTAGACACATTGCACTATACACTCACTTGTGGGTGTATAAGAGTGCCGTGGTTGTAATCCCTTCAGTGTGGAACACGCCACGTTAAATAAGCTTCGGAGGGATCCGATGGACACCTGTCCCTATCTACTATCTAGGAAAACCACAGCCAAGGGAACGGGCTTGGAATAATTAGCGGGGAAAGAAGACCCTTTTGAGCTTGACTCTAATCTGGCAGTGTAAGGAGACATAAGAGGTGTAGAATAAGTGGGAGATATTAGACTTCGGTTTGGTATCGTCAATGAAATACCACTATCTTATTGTTTCCTTACTTACTTGATTAAATGGAACGTGTATCATTTCCTAGCCATTATTAATATATTATTATATCTTATGGTATTGGGTTTTGATGCAAGCTTCTTGATCAAAGTATCACGAGTTTGTTATATAATCGCAAACAAATTCTTTAATAAAACGGTGCATTTATGTATTTTTGATTTGAAAATTTGGTATAACTCCAATTACTCAGGTATGATCCAATTCAAGGACATTGCCAGGTAGGGAGTTTGACTGGGGCGGTATATCTCTCAAATAATAACGGAGGTGTCCCAAGGCCAGCTCAGTGCGGACAGAAACCACACATAGAGCAAAAGGGCAAATGCTGACTTGATCTCGGTGTTCAGTACACACAGGGACAGCAAAAGCTCGGCCTATCGATCTTTTGGTTTAAAGAGTTTTAACAAGAGGTGTCAGAAAAGTTACCATAGGGATAACTGGCTTGTGGCGGCCAAGCGTTCATAGCGACGTCGCTTTTTGATCCTTCGATGTCGGCTCTTCCTATCATTGTGAAGCAAAATCACCAAGCGTTGGATTGTTCACCCATGCAAGGGAACGTGAGCTGGGTTTAGACCGTCGTGAGACAGGTTAGTTTTACCCTACTAATGACAAAACGTTGTTGCGACAGCATTCCTGCGTAGTACGAGAGGAACCGCAGGTACGGACCATGGCACAATACTGTTCGAGCGAACAGTGGTATGACGCTACGTCCGTTGGATTATGCCTGAACGCCTCTAAGGTCGTATCCGTGCTGGACTGCATGATAAATAAGGGGCAATTTGCATTGTATGGCTTCTAACCATTTAAAGTTTATAATTTACTTTATAAACGACAATGGATGTGATGCCAATGTAATTTGTAACATAGTAAATTGGGAGGATCTTCGATCACCTGATGCCGCGCTAGTTACATATAAAAGCATTATTTAATACAATGACAAAGCCTAGAATCAATTGTAAAACGACTTTTGTAAACAGGCAAGGTGTTGTAAGTGGTTGAGCAGCTGCCATACTGCGATCCACTGAAGCTTATCCTTTGCTGATGATTCGATAATAAACATAAATTTAATTGTGTTTATTTTGTTTGGCTTTTTTAAGTCAGAATATATATATATATAAATATATATATATAAATAATAATTATATTTAAATAAATTTTATTTAAATATATTTAACAATGGTAGCCATATGTATCGTCATCCTATTAGTGACGCGTATAAAAATATTCTAAGTCCGAACATGCAAATAAGAGACATATGCAAGTATAGGTACTTCTTAAGGTAGCCAACTGAATCGTCATCCTATTAGTGACGTGTATACAATATTCTAAGTCCCGAACATACAAGTAAGAGACATATGCAAGTATATGTACCTCTTAAGGTAGCCAACTGAATCGTCATCCTATTAGTGACGCGTATACAAATATTCTAAGTCCGAACATACAAGTAAGAGACATATGCAAGTATATGTACCTCTTAAGGTAGCCAACTGAATCGTCATCCTATTAGTGACGTGTATAAAAATATTCTAAGTCCGAACATACAAGTAAGAGACATATGCAAGGATATGTTACCTCTTAGGTAGCCAACTGAATCGTCATCCTATTAGTGACGTGTATAAAATATTCTAAGTCCGAACATGCAAGTAAGAGACATATGCAAGTCAATGTTCCTCTTAAAATAGATGACTGAATCGTCATCCTATTAGTGACGTGGTATAAAAATATTCTAAGTCCAAACATGAGTTATATGGATATGAAAATAATATTAAGTTCTAGTATGGATATGAAAAAAATGAGT
>NW_027221620.1:0-23437 GCF_030179915.1 Drosophila takahashii
CGGACTTAGAATATTTTATACACGTCACTAATAGGATGACGATTCATGGCACCTTAAGAGGTACATATACTTGCATATGTCTCTTATTGCATGTTCGGACTTAGAATATTTTTATACGCGTCACTAATAGGATGACGATTCAGTTGCCTTCCTTAAGAGGTACATATACTTGCATATGTCTCTTATTTGCATGTTCGGACTTAGAATATTTTTATACACGTCACTAATAGGATGACGATTCAGTTGGCTACCTTAAGAGGTACATATACTTGCATATGTCTCTTACTTGTATGTTCGGACTTAGAATATTTTTATACACGTCACTAATAGGATGACGATTCAGTTGGCTACCTTAAGAGGTACATATACTTGCATATGTCTCTTACTTGTATGTTCGGACTTAGAATATTTTTATACACGTCACTAATAGGATGACGATTCAGTTGGCTACCTTAAGAGGTACATATACTTGCATATGTCTCTTACTTGTATGTTCGGACTTAGAATATTTTTATACACGTCACTAATAGGATGACGATTCAGTTGGCTACCTTAAGAGGTACATATACTTGCATATGTCTCTTATTTTCATGTTCGTACTTAGAATATTTTTATACGCGTCACTAATAGGATGACGATTCAGTTGGCTACCTTAAGAGGTACATATACTTGCATATGTCTCTTATTTGCATGTTCGGACTTAGAATATTTGTATACGCGTCACTAATAGGATGACGATTCAGTTGGCTACCTTAAGAGGTACATATACTTGCATATGTCTCTTACTTGTATGTTCGGACTTAGAATATTTGTATACACGTCACTAATAGGATGACGATTCAGTTGGCTACCTTAAGAAGTACATATACTTGCATATGTCTCTTATTTGCATGTTCGGACTTAGAATATTTTTATACGCGTCACTAATAGGATGACGATACATATGGCTACCATTGTTAAATATATTTAAATAAAATATATTTAAATATAATTATTATTTTAATATATATATTTTATATATATATATATTCTGACTTAAAAAAGCCAAACAAAATAAACACAATTAAATTTATGTTTATTATCGAATCATCAAGCAAAGGATAAGCTTCAGTGGATCGCAGTATGGCAGCTGCTCAACCACTTACAACACCTTGCCTGTTACAAAAGTCGTTTACAATTGATTCTAGGCTTTGTCATTGTATTAAATAATGCTTTTATATGTAACTAGCGCGGCATCAGGTGATCGAAGATCCTCCCAATTTACTATGTTACAAATTACATTGGCATCACATCCATTGTCGTTTATAAAGTAAATTATAAACTTTAAATGGTTTAGAAGCCATACAATGCAAATTGCCCCTTATTTATCATTGCAGTCCAGCACGGATACGACCTTAGAGGCGTTCAGGCATAATCCAACGGACGTAGCGTCATACCACTGTTCGCTCGAACAAGTATTGTGCCATTGGTCCGTACCTGCGGTTCCTCTCGTACTACGCAGGAATGCTGTCGCAACAACGTTTTGTCATTAGTAGGGTAAAACTAACCTGTCTCACGACGGTCTAAACCCAGCTCACGTTCCCTTGCATGGGTGAACAATCCAACGCTTGGTGAATTTTGCTTCACAATGATAGGAAGAGCCGACATCGAAGGATCAAAAAGCGACGTCGCTATGAACGCTTGGCCGCCACAAGCCAGTTATCCCTATGGTAACTTTTCTGACACCTCTTGTTAAAAACTCTTTAAACCAAAAGGATCGATAGGCCGAGCTTTTGCTGTCCCTGTGTGTACTGAACACCGAGATCAAGTCAGCATTTGCCCTTTTGCTCTATGTGTGGTTTCTGTCCGCACTGAGCTGGCCTTGGGACACCTCCGTTATTATTTGAGAGATGTACCGCCCCAGTCAAACTCCCTACCTGGCAATGTCCTTGAATTGGATCATACCTGAGTAATTGGAGTTATACCAAATTTTCAAATCAAAAATACATAAATGCACCGTTTTATTAAAGAATTTGTTTGCGATTATATAACAAACTCGTGATACTTTGATCAAGAAGCTTGCATCAAAACCCAATACCATAAGATATAATAAATATATCCGTATAATGGCTAGGAAATGATACACGTTCCATTTAATCAAGTAAGTAAGGAAACAATAAGAGTAGTGGTATTTCATTGACGATACCAAACCGAAGTCTAATATCTCCCACTTATTCTACACCTCTTATGTCTCCTTACACTGCCAGATTAGAGTCAAGCTCAAAAGGGTCTTCTTTCCCCGCTAATTATTCCAAGCCCGTTCCCTTGGCTGTGGTTTCGCTAGATAGTAGATAGGGACAGTAGGAATCTCGTTAATCCATTCATGCGCGTCACTAATTAGATGACGAGGCATTTGGCTACCTTAAGAGAGTCATAGTTACTCCCGCCGTTGACCCGCGCTTACTTGAATTTCTTCACTTTGACATTCAGAGCACTGGGCAGAAATCACATTGTGTCAACACCCGCTAGGGCCATCACAATGCTTTGTTTTAATTAGACAGTCGGATTCCCCAAGTCCGTGCCAGTTCTGAATTGATTGTTAATTGATAATCGTTATAATTAATAAGAACTAATTGGTTTGACCCAATTAGTATTCTTAAAAATTTTAGCAAGAAAGTTCCACAATTGGCTACGTAACTAACTATCCGGGGAACAAGTAACTAACATAAATGCTAGAAACTCTATTTACCCAGAACGAGCACATAAACCATGTTATTGTTTCCCAATCAAGCCCGACTATCTCAATCTTCAGAGCCAATCCTTATCCCGAAGTTACGGATCTAATTTGCCGACTTCCCTTACCTACATTATTCTATCGACTAGAGACTCTTCACCTTGGAGACCAGCTGCGGATATTGGTACGGCCTGTTGAGAAGTTTGCGTGTCCCCACCATAAATTTTCAAGGTCCGAGGAGAAAATATCGACACAACAGTATATGTCATGCTCTTCTAGCCCATCTACCATATCTCTCTGCGAAAGACTTCCATGGTAGTACGGCTATAAAACAGAAAAGAAAACTCTTCCGATATCTCTCGACGGCTTCTTTATGGTCGTTCCTGTTGCCAGGATGAGCACGAGGCCCATATTTAATAACAAACGGATACTCAACAGGTTACGGAATTGGAACCGTATTCCCTTTCGTTCAAAATTATTCAAGTATATTATATTAGCTTGATTTGTATATATTGCGTTTTTGGTTTTACTTGAAAATTTTCGGCTTTCGCCTTGAACTTAGGACCGACTAACTCGTGATCAACCACTGTTCACACGAAACCCTTCTCCACTTCAGTCCTCCAAGGTCTCATTCGATTATTTGCTACTACCACCAAGATCTGTACCAATGGCAGCTCCATGCAGGCTTACGCCAAACACTTCTACGCATACCATTGTACCTTCCTACTCACTAAAGTTTCAAAATTTATATCACAAGTAATATAAATCATCTACTTTAGCGGTAATGTATAGGTATACAACTTAAGCGCCATCCATTTTAAGGGCTAGTTGCTTCGGCAGGTGAGTTGTTACACACTCCTTAGCGGATTTCGACTTCCATGATCACCGTCCTGCTGTTTTAAGCAACCAACGCCTTTCATGGTATCTGCATGAGTTGTTAATTTGGGCACCGTAACATTACGTTTGGTTCATCCCACAGCGCCAGTTCTGCTTACCAAAAGTGGCCCACTGGGCACATTATATCATAACCTTAAACTTCATATCAAGAAAGTTAAGGTTCTTACCCATTTAAAGTTTGAGAATAGGTTAAGATCGTTTCGACCCTAAGGCCTCTAATCATTCGCTTTACCAGATAAGATTATTTTATATAATATTAAAATGCACCAGCTATCCTGAGGGAAACTTCGGAAGGAACCAGCTACTAGATGGTTCGATTGGTCTTTCGCCCCTATACTCAATTCTGACAATCGATTTGCACGTCAGAACTGTTTCGGTCTTCCATCAGGGTTTCCCCTGACTTCAACCTGATCAAGTATAGTTCACCATCTTTCGGGTCACAGCATATATGCTCAAGGTACGTTCCAGTTAGAGGCATAAATAATATAAATATCATTATACATAACTATATAGAACGCCCCGGGATTGTGTTAATTAGCTATAAATAGTTAAAAAACTAATCCCATTATTAGTCAAGTTAATTACGCTATTAGGTTTATATCCCAATAACTTGCACATATGTTAGACTCCTTGGTCCGTGTTTCAAGACGGGTCCCGAAGGTATCCTGAATCTTTCGCATTGTTAATCCTACAAGTGCATATAATAAACACAAAAATCAATGATAATCATGCCATTATATAATTCCGAAAAATTAACGCACTGTATTCATATAAATCTATCAGCACTTTATCAAATTAATAACATTTATTCTGTGTTAAAATGCAAGCAATTTAATTTGAATAAACTATAAGTTATATTTTATGATAAATTTGGTATGCTAATAGATTACAATGTCCTTATATGGAAAAAATGCACACTATTATCATAATATTGTTTAAATATTACAATTTTAATGATGAATTTTCCATAACGGATATTCAGGTTCATCGGGCTTAACCTCTAAGCAGTTTCACGTACTGTTTAACTCTCTATTCAGAGTTCTTTTCAACTTTCCCTCACGGTACTTGTTTACTATCGGTCTCATGGTTATATTTAGTTTTAGATGGAGTTTACCACCCACTTAGTGCTGCACTATCAAGCAACACGACTCTTTGGAAACATCATCTAGTAATCATTAACGTTATACGGGCCTGGCACCCTCTATGGGTAAATGGCCTCATTTAAGAAGGACTTAAATCGTTAATTTCTCATACTAGAATATTGACGCTCCATACACTGCATCTCACATTTGCCATATAGACAAAGTGACTTAGTGCTGAACTGATTTCTTTTCGCTCGCCGCTACTAAGAAAATCCTTGTTAGTTTCTTTTCCTCCCCTAATTAATATGCTTAAATTCAGGGGGTAGTCCCATATGAGTTGAGGTTGTATATAACTTTTATTTGCAATTAATTCTTTATATATAATGATAAAACATTTTATTAAATTCGTTTAAAGCTGACGTATATATATATAATGGCATTTATTTGTAACGAATTAACGAAGAATAATAATATTGTCAACGTTTTTCATATTTCAAATCATTAATAAGAGACAATTCTAGATAATATTTTATGCTAGACATTTCTCAGTATTATTTGATTGAAAAAGAAAATATTCCTCTTCGTTTTTCTCAAAGTTTAATTACTATTGTGAGATAATGTTTTTCATATATTTGTTAATATTA
Source organism: Drosophila takahashii (assembly GCF_030179915.1). NCBI lineage: Eukaryota > Metazoa > Arthropoda > Insecta > Diptera > Drosophilidae > Drosophila > Drosophila takahashii. The sequence goes on from NW_027221620.1 coordinate 5,337, forward strand.
TGAATAAAATAATTAAATTATTTTTATCCAATAATATACCATATGCTTATAAAATTTTATTATAAAATTTGTATAAACAACTTAATTAGCATAGTCTTACAACCCTCAACCATATGTAGTCCAAGCAGCACTATAAAATTAATTAAAGTACATAACAGCATGGACTGCGATATGCGTTCAAAATGTCGATGTTCATGTGTCCTGCAGTTCACACGATGACGCACAGTTTGCTGCGTTCTTCATCGACCCATGAGCCGAGTGATCCACCGCTTAGAGTTTTATAATATTGGTTTTAAATTTGGTCAAATATGTTTTTATTGAAAGAAATTAAAAATACACCATTTTACTGGCATATATCAATTCCTTCAATAAATGTATTTATATACCTAAAATAAATGCTGCGAAATGTCTTAGTTTTATATAAACAATATATATCAAAGTATTATTTGTAATGGCATTTGTTTGTTAATATATATTGATAATTTTATATAAAACATTAACCTGAAACCAGGTACAACATTGTATATTTTAGGTTGTTGCATTATCCAATGTATGATCATCATCAAATTAGTTGGCCAATACATCTCGCAACGCGTGTATATTATGGTCCATATACACACAAAAGTTTATAATAAATATATAAAATATATTTTATTATATTAATAATTCGATTTGCTTGTTCGAATTTTATGTTTGTTTCTATTTAATTTATTTGTAATAATATTATATTATTACAATATTTCGATTTGCTTGTTCGAAATTTATTTGATCTTTTACTTTTAAGATCATATTTTTGGTATAATTATTATTATAATTATTATGTATATATATATATATATTGGTAATTTGTATTAAAATTGTATTAACAAATTTTTTTATTAACGGTAAGGATATTATACAATAATGATCCTTCCGCAGGTTCACCTACGGAAACCTTGTTACGACTTTTACTTCCTCTAAATAATCAAGTTCGGTCAACTTTTGCGAAACAACCGTAACACACAAGGCGTCACAGTGATCACGTCCGGAGACCTCACTAAATAATTCAATCGGTAGTAGCGACGGGCGGTGTGTACAAAGGGCAGGGACGTAATCAATGCGAGTTAATGACTCACACTTACTGGGAATTCCAAGTTCATGTGAACAGTTTCAGTTCACAATCCCAAGCATGAAAGTGGTTCAGCGGTTTACCCGGACCTCTCGGTCTAGGAAATACACGTTGATACTTTCATTGTAGCGCGCGTGCAGCCCAGGACATCTAAGGGCATCACAGACCTGTTATTGCTCAATCTCATTATTGCTAGACGCAATTTGTCCATTTAAGAAGCTAGTGTCCTTATAATGGGACAAACCAACAGGTACGGCTCCACTTATATAAACACATTCAAACACAATAAACATTTTACTGCCACCATGAATGAAGGCTATATAAGCTTCAACACCATAATCCTGAAGATATCTATTTAATATATTTGAGTCTCGTTCGTTATCGGAATTAACCAGACAAATCACTCCACGAACTAAGAACGGCCATGCACCACCACCCATAGATTCGAGAAAGAGCTATCAATCTGTCTTACACACTTATGTTCGGACCTGGTAAGTTTTCCCGTGTTGAGTCAAATTAAGCCGCAGGCTCCACTCCTGGTGGTGCCCTTCCGTCAATTCCTTTAAGTTTCAGCTTTGCAACCATACTTCCCCCGGAGCCCAAAAGCTTTGGTTTCCCGGGAAGCGACTGAGAGAGCCATAAAAGTAGCTACACCCAATTGCTAGCTGGCATCGTTTATGGTTAGAACTAGGGCGGTATCTGATCGCCTTCGAACCTCTAACTTTCGTTCTTGATTAATGAAAACATCTTTGGCAAATGCTTTCGCTTAAGTTAGTCTTACGACGGTCCAAGAATTTCACCTCTCGCGTCGTAATACTAATGCCCCCAAACTGCTTCTATTAATCATTCCGCTTGATCTGAAAACCAATGAAAGCAGAACAGAGGTCTTATTTCATTATCCCATGCACAGAATATTCAGGCATTTGAAGCCTGCTTTAAGCACTCTAATTTGTTCAAAGTAATTGTACCGGCCCACAATAACACTCGTTTAAGAGCACTAATGCAGGTTTTTAAATAGGAGGAACATATGAAAAAATACAAGTATTTAAACACATATAAGAACTCCACCGGTAATACGCTTACATACATAAAGGTATAGTACTAACCACAATTGTAAGTTGTACTACCCGTATGAAGCACAAGTTCAACTACGAACGTTTTAACCGCAACAACTTTAATATACGCTATTGGAGCTGGAATTACCGCGGCTGCTGGCACCAGACTTGCCCTCCAATTGGTCCTTGTTAAAGGATTTAAAGTGTACTCATTCCAATTACAGGGCCTCGGATATGAGTCCTGTATTGTTATTTTTCGTCACTACCTCCCCGAGCTGGGAGTGGGTAATTTACGCGCCTGCTGCCTTCCTTAGATGTGGTAGCCGTTTCTCAGGCTCCCTCTCCGGAATCGAACCCTGATTCCCCGTTACCCGTTGCAACCATGGTAGTCCTAGATACTACCATCAAAAGTTGATAGGGCAGACATTTGAAAGATCTGTCGTCGGTACAAGACCATACGATCTGCATGTTATCTAGAGTTCAACCAATATAACGATCTTGCGATCGCTTGGTTTTAGCCTAATAAAAGCACATGTCCCATAAGGTTCATGTTTTAATTGCATGTATTAGCTCTAGAATTACCACAGTTATCCAAGTAACTGTTAACGATCTAAGGAACCATAACTGATATAATGAGCCTTTTGCGGTTTCACTTTTAATTCGTGTGTACTTAGACATGCATGGCTTAATCTTTGAGACAAGCATATAACTACTGGCAGGATCAACCAGAATAATGTTTTCGTTCATATTTCATTCATATTTTTTGAATAGAAATTAGTAATATAAATATAATAGATTTTATTTCCATTTTATATGTTCGGTTTTTCTTAAATATTGATTTTAATTCAATATTTTTTTTTTGCTTTGTGAAATAATTCTATTTTAATTCGAATACGGCCATTTTTATATGGCATTCGTATACGTTCTTTAATTTTTACTTGTTTCGCCACTAATATAACAAGTTTATAATTGATGTTAAAGAAAAAGTACAACTTTTTTATAACACAATTTTCAATATATATTGTTTCTTTCTATAAGTTTTTATTATATTATATATACATATTTCATTCTAAAATATCATTTTTGTTCAACATACATAATTATTGTATCCACACATGTACAATTTTTGTTTAACCAATATAAATATTGAGTTAAATCATTTGCATTTTGATGATAAATTTAAAATTTATCTTTTCCATATAACTCTCTGGTAATATATGATATAAAACCGAGCGCATATGAAATTATTTTGATCACTAATATTGCAATTATATTTTATTATAATGCTTTTTGTAAACACATTGTACCGGCAAGCGATACTCTGTGCCCAAACGACAGGGGATATAATAATTTAATATAAATTATCATATATACCTGCCACCAAAGATTAACGATAAAAGTCGGAAACAATTTGTTATTCTATATATAATAGAAACTTGACCTCTGTTTCACCTTATTATCATGGGTTTATAATATTAACCGCGTAGCCAAGTCTTAATTTCATTTAAGAAACAAATTATACGGATAATATTTTGATTTTAATATATGTTGTTCTATTGATAACAAAAGTATATATTATAATATATTTTGTTCAATAGTAGATGGACTACTTACTGTACCATCCTTATTTTTTATTATTATTGATATACATTATATTGACAACAGCATATGATATTCATATGGTTTGTTCAATAATTAATTGGTGGACAACCACTGACCATCCTATAGTAGTTTTTGGCCACGACGTCTAAATATCGAAATTATTTAATTCCGTTTGCCACCCATACGATAGATATTAACTATCTATAATAATAATGTGTACGCATAAAATATTATATGTATATATATAGACCAACAGACAAGCACTTCACCCTATAGTAGTTTTTGGCCACGACGTCTATATATCGGGCATATTTAATTCTCTTTGCCACCCAACCAAAGATATTCACTTTTTTATATAAAGTATTATTTGATCATATTAATATAACCAATTATTTCTGCCATATTCATATAATTTCTTTATGAATTATTTTTTGGTCATATCCATATAATCTATATGCCGTATCCATATAATGAATACGGCATATCCATACAACTAGCCATATTTGTATGTCAATGTATATTTTATTATACATTTTTTTTCTTTATACATATAATATGGTATTTCCATATCGCTATAATTGAATTATATGTATAAGATATCATTTATATATAGCATTGCCAAAATAATATGATAAACATAAATTTTGAACAATACGGCCGGTCGGCGAGCACTGCCTCCCTATATATGTTTTTGGCCACGACGTCTAAATATTGGGTATTTTTCGTACTGCGGCCCCGGTGTATGTAAATTGGGCATATTTCGTACTGATGCCAACATATCTATATGACTCATTATTTCTTCCATATCAATCTACCTTCTTTTATTTCCATATTCAAGTAATTTCTTTATATGCCATATCAATATAAAATATTTTTTGGTCATATTTATATAATCTATATGCCGTATCCATATAATGAATACGGCATATCCATACAACTAGCCATATTTGTATGTCAATGTATATTTTATTATACATTTTTTTTCTTTATACATATAATATGGTATTTCCATATCGCTATAATTGAATTATATGTATAAGATATCATTTATATATAGCATTGCCAAAATAATATGATAAACATAAATTTGAACAATACGGCCGGTCGGCGAGCACTGCCTCCCTATATATGTTTTTGGCCACGACGTCTAAATATTGGGTATTTTTCGTACTGCGGCCCCGGTGTATGTAAATTGGGCATATTTCGTACTGATGCCAACATATCTATATGACTCATTATTTTCTTCCATATCAATATAACTTCTTTTATTTCCATATTCAAGTAATTTCTTTATTTGCCATATCAATATAAAATATTTTTTGGTCATATTTATATAATCTATATGCCGTATCCATATAATGAATACGGCATATCCATACAACTAGCCATATTTGTATGTCAATGTATATTTTATTATACATTTTTTTCTTTATACATATAATATGGTATTTCCATATCGCTATAATTGAATTATATGTATAAGATATCATTTATATATAGCATTGCCAAAATAATATGATAAACATAAATTTTGAACAATACGGCCGGTCGGCGAGCACTGCCTCCCTATATATGTTTTTGGCCACGACGTCTAAATATTGGGTATTTTTCGTACTGCGGCCCCGGTGTATGTAAATTGGGCATATTTCGTACTGATGCCAACATATCTATATGACTCATTATTTTCTTCCATATCAATATAACTTCTTTTATTTCCATATTCAAGTAATTTCTTTATTTGCAAAATCAATATAAAATATTTTTTTGTCATATTTATATAATCTATATGCCGTATCCATATAATGAATACGGCATATCCATAGAACTAGCCATATTTGTATGTCAATGTATCTTTTATTATACATTTTTTTTCTTTATACATATAATATGGTATTTCCATATCGCTATAATTGAATTATATGTATAAGATATCATTTATATATAGCATTGCCAAAATAATATGATAAACATAAATTTTGAACAATACGGCCGGTCGGCGAGCACTGCCTCCCTATATATGTTTTTGGCCACGACGTCTAAATATTGGGTATTTTTCGTACTGCGGCCCCGGTGTATGTAAATTGGGCATATTTCGTACTGATGCCAACATATCTATATGACTCATTATTTTCTTCCATATCAATATAACTTCTTTTATTTCCATATTCAAGTAATTTCTTTATTTGCCATATCAATATAAAATATTTTTTGGTCATATTTATATAATCTATATGCCGTATCCATATAATGAATACGGCATATCCATACAACTAGCCATATTTGTATGTCAATGTATATTTTATTATACATTTTTTTTCTTTATACATATAATATGGTATTTCCATATCGCTATAATTGAATTATATGTATAAGATATCATTTATATATAGCATTGCCAAAATAATATGAAAAACATAAATTTTGAACAATACAACCGGTCGGCGAGCACTGCCTCCCTATATATGTTTTTGGCCACGACGTCTAAATATTGGGTATTTATCGTACTGCGGCTCCGGTGTATGTAAATTGGGCATATTTCGTACTGATGCCACCATATCCATATAACTTATTTTTTGTTCTATATCTATATAATTAATTTTTTTCCATACCTATAACTATTAAACTAATTTTTTTCCATATCCATACTTGAACTTATTATTTTTCCCATATCCATATAACTCGTTTTTTCCATATCCACACTAGAATTTAGTATTTATCCCATATCCATATAAATCATTATTTACCATATCAATATAAATAATATTTTTCCATATTCATACTAGAACTTATTATTTCTTTAATATTCATATAACTCAATATTTTTTCATATCCATACTAGAACTTATTCTTTTTCCCATATCCATACTAGAACTTATAAATTTTCCCATATTCATATAACTAATTTTTTTCATATCCATACTAGAACATTATATTTTTGCCATATCTATATAACTCATTTTATTCCATATCCATACTAGAACTTATTATTTCTTTAATATCCATATAACTTAATATTTTTCCATATCCATACCAGAACTTTTATTTTTCCCATATCCATAGAACTAATTTTTTTCATATCCATACTAGAACCTAATTTTCTTCCTATATCCATATAACTTATTATTTACTATTACAATATAATTAATTTTTTCCATATCCATACTAGAGCTTATTATCTCTTCAATATCCATAAAACTCAATATTTTTTCATATCCATACTAGAACTGATTATTTTTCCCATATCCATACTAGAACTCAGTATTCTTCCCATATCCATACTACAACTTAGTATTTTTCCCATATGCATATAACTCATTATTTAGCATATCAATATAACTAATTTTTTTCCATATCCATACTAGAACTTATTATTTCTTTAATATCCATATAACTCAATATTTTTTTATATCCATACTAGAACTTATTATTTTTCCCATATCCATACTAGAACTTATAAATTTTCCCATATTCATATAACTAATTTTTTTCATATCCATACTAGAACATTAAATTTTTTGCCATATCTATATAACTCATTTTATTCCATATCCATACTAGAACTTATTATTTCTTTAATATCCATATAACTCAATATTTTTTCATATCCATACTAGAACTTATCATTTTTCCCATATTCATATAACTCATTTTTCCATATCCATACTAGAACTCTGTATTCTTTTCCATATCCATATAACTCATTTTTTTTTCATATCCATACTAGAACTTATTATTTTTCCCATATCCACATAACTCATTTTTTTCATATCCATACTAGAACTTGTTATTTTTCCCATATCCATATAACTCATTTTTTTTCATATCCATACTAGAACTTAATATTATTTTCATATCCATATAACTCATGTTTGGACTTGGAATATTTTTATACACGTCACTAATAGGATGACGATTCAGTTGGCTACCTTAAGAGGTACATATACTTGCATATGTCTCTTACTTGTATGTTCGGACTTAGAATATTTTTATACACGTCACTAATAGGATGACGATTCAGTTGGCTACCTTAAGAGGTACATATACTTGCATATGTCTCTTATTTTCATGTTCGGACTTAGAATATTTTTATACACGTCACTAATAGGATGACGATTCAGTTGGCTACCTTAAGAGGTACATATACTTGCATATGTCTCTTACTTGTATGTTCGGACTTAGAATATTTTTATACACGTCACTAATAGGATGACGATTCAGTTGGCTACCTTAAGAGGTACATATACTTGCATATGTCTCTTACTTGTATGTTCGGACTTAGAATATTTTTATACACGTCACTAATAGGATGACGATTCAGTTGGCTACCTTAAGAGGTACATATACTTGCATATGTCTCTTACTTGTATGTTCGGACTTAGAATATTTGTATACACGTCACTAATAGGATGACGATTCAGTTGGCTACCTTAAGAAGTACATATACTTGCATATGTCTCTTATTTGCATGTTCGGACTTAGAATATTTTTATACGCGTCACTAATAGGATGACGATACATATGGCTACCATTGTTAAATATATTTAAATAAAATTTATTTAAATATAATTATTATTTTATATATATATATTTTATATATATATATATTCTGACTTAAAAAAGCCAAACAAAATAAACACAATTAAATTTATGTTTATTATCGAATCATCAAGCAAAGGATAAGCTTCAGTGGATCGCAGTATGGCAGCTGCTCAACCACTTACAACACCTTGCCTGTTACAAAAGTCGTTTACAATTGATTCTAGGCTTTGTCATTGTATTAAATAATGCTTTTATATGTAACTAGCGCGGCATCAGGTGATCGAAGATCCTCCCAATTTACTATGTTACAAATTACATTGGCATCACATCCATTGTCGTTTATAAAGTAAATTATAAACTTTAAATGGTTTAGAAGCCATACAATGCAAATTGCCCCTTATTTATCATTGCAGTCCAGCACGGATACGACCTTAGAGGCGTTCAGGCATAATCCAACGGACGTAGCGTCATACCACTGTTCGCTCGAACAAGTATTGTGCCATTGGTCCGTACCTGCGGTTCCTCTCGTACTACGCAGGAATGCTGTCGCAACAACGTTTTGTCATTAGTAGGGTAAAACTAACCTGTCTCACGACGGTCTAAACCCAGCTCACGTTCCCTTGCATGGGTGAACAATCCAACGCTTGGTGAATTTTGCTTCACAATGATAGGAAGAGCCGACATCGAAGGATCAAAAAGCGACGTCGCTATGAACGCTTGGCCGCCACAAGCCAGTTATCCCTATGGTAACTTTTCTGACACCTCTTGTTAAAAACTCTTTAAACCAAAAGGATCGATAGGCCGAGCTTTTGCTGTCCCTGTGTGTACTGAACACCGAGATCAAGTCAGCATTTGCCCTTTTGCTCTATGTGTGGTTTCTGTCCGCACTGAGCTGGCCTTGGGACACCTCCGTTATTATTTGAGAGATGTACCGCCCCAGTCAAACTCCCTACCTGGCAATGTCCTTGAATTGGATCATACCTGAGTAATTGGAGTTATACCAAATTTTCAAATCAAAAATACATAAATGCACCGTTTTATTAAAGAATTTGTTTGCGATTATATAACAAACTCGTGATACTTTGATCAAGAAGCTTGCATCAAAACCCAATACCATAAGATATAATAAATATATCCGTATAATGGCTAGGAAATGATACACGTTCCATTTAATCAAGTAAGTAAGGAAACAATAAGAGTAGTGGTATTTCATTGACGATACCAAACCGAAGTCTAATATCTCCCACTTATTCTACACCTCTTATGTCTCCTTACACTGCCAGATTAGAGTCAAGCTCAAAAGGGTCTTCTTTCCCCGCTAATTATTCCAAGCCCGTTCCCTTGGCTGTGGTTTCGCTAGATAGTAGATAGGGACAGTAGGAATCTCGTTAATCCATTCATGCGCGTCACTAATTAGATGACGAGGCATTTGGCTACCTTAAGAGAGTCATAGTTACTCCCGCCGTTGACCCGCGCTTACTTGAATTTCTTCACTTTGACATTCAGAGCACTGGGCAGAAATCACATTGTGTCAACACCCGCTAGGGCCATCACAATGCTTTGTTTTAATTAGACAGTCGGATTCCCCAAGTCCGTGCCAGTTCTGAATTGATTGTTAATTGATAATCGTTATAATTAATAAGAACTAATTGGTTTGACCCAATTAGTATTCTTAAAAATTTTAGCAAGAAAGTTCCACAATTGGCTACGTAACTAACTATCCGGGGAACAAGTAACTAACATAAATGCTAGAAACTCTATTTACCCAGAACGAGCACATAAACCATGTTATTGTTTCCCAATCAAGCCCGACTATCTCAATCTTCAGAGCCAATCCTTATCCCGAAGTTACGGATCTAATTTGCCGACTTCCCTTACCTACATTATTCTATCGACTAGAGACTCTTCACCTTGGAGACCAGCTGCGGATATTGGTACGGCCTGTTGAGAAGTTTGCGTGTCCCCACCATAAATTTTCAAGGTCCGAGGAGAAAATATCGACACAACAGTATATGTCATGCTCTTCTAGCCCATCTACCATATCTCTCTGCGAAAGACTTCCATGGTAGTACGGCTATAAAACAGAAAAGAAAACTCTTCCGATATCTCTCGACGGCTTCTTTATGGTCGTTCCTGTTGCCAGGATGAGCACGAGGCCCATATTTAATAACAAACGGATACTCAACAGGTTACGGAATTGGAACCGTATTCCCTTTCGTTCAAAATTATTCAAGTATATTATATTAGCTTGATTTGTATATATTGCGTTTTTGGTTTTACTTGAAAATTTTCGGCTTTCGCCTTGAACTTAGGACCGACTAACTCGTGATCAACCACTGTTCACACGAAACCCTTCTCCACTTCAGTCCTCCAAGGTCTCATTCGATTATTTGCTACTACCACCAAGATCTGTACCAATGGCAGCTCCATGCAGGCTTACGCCAAACACTTCTACGCATACCATTGTACCTTCCTACTCACTAAAGTTTCAAAATTTATATCACAAGTAATATAAATCATCTACTTTAGCGGTAATGTATAGGTATACAACTTAAGCGCCATCCATTTTAAGGGCTAGTTGCTTCGGCAGGTGAGTTGTTACACACTCCTTAGCGGATTTCGACTTCCATGATCACCGTCCTGCTGTTTTAAGCAACCAACGCCTTTCATGGTATCTGCATGAGTTGTTAATTTGGGCACCGTAACATTACGTTTGGTTCATCCCACAGCGCCAGTTCTGCTTACCAAAAGTGGCCCACTGGGCACATTATATCATAACCTTAAACTTCATATCAAGAAAGTTAAGGTTCTTACCCATTTAAAGTTTGAGAATAGGTTAAGATCGTTTCGACCCTAAGGCCTCTAATCATTCGCTTTACCAGATAAGATTATTTTATATAATATTAAAATGCACCAGCTATCCTGAGGGAAACTTCGGAAGGAACCAGCTACTAGATGGTTCGATTGGTCTTTCGCCCCTATACTCAATTCTGACAATCGATTTGCACGTCAGAACTGTTTCGGTCTTCCATCAGGGTTTCCCCTGACTTCAACCTGATCAAGTATAGTTCACCATCTTTCGGGTCACAGCATATATGCTCAAGGTACGTTCCAGTTAGAGGCATAAATAATATAAATATCATTATACATAACTATATAGAACGCCCCGGGATTGTGTTAATTAGCTATAAATAGTTAAAAAACTAATCCCATTATTAGTCAAGTTAATTACGCTATTAGGTTTATATCCCAATAACTTGCACATATGTTAGACTCCTTGGTCCGTGTTTCAAGACGGGTCCCGAAGGTATCCTGAATCTTTCGCATTGTTAATCCTACAAGTGCATATAATAAACACAAAAATCAATGATAATCATGCCATTATATAATTCCGAAAAATTAACGCACTGTATTCATATAAATCTATCAGCACTTTATCAAATTAATAACATTTATTCTGTGTTAAAATGCAAGCAATTTAATTTGAATAAACTATAAGTTATATTTTATGATAAATTTGGTATGCTAATAGATTACAATGTCCTTATATGGAAAAAATGCACACTATTATCATAATATTGTTTAAATATTACAATTTTAATGATGAATTTTCCATAACGGATATTCAGGTTCATCGGGCTTAACCTCTAAGCAGTTTCACGTACTGTTTAACTCTCTATTCAGAGTTCTTTTCAACTTTCCCTCACGGTACTTGTTTACTATCGGTCTCATGGTTATATTTAGTTTTAGATGGAGTTTACCACCCACTTAGTGCTGCACTATCAAGCAACACGACTCTTTGGAAACATCATCTAGTAATCATTAACGTTATACGGGCCTGGCACCCTCTATGGGTAAATGGCCTCATTTAAGAAGGACTTAAATCGTTAATTTCTCATACTAGAATATTGACGCTCCATACACTGCATCTCACATTTGCCATATAGACAAAGTGACTTAGTGCTGAACTGATTTCTTTTCGCTCGCCGCTACTAAGAAAATCCTTGTTAGTTTCTTTTCCTCCCCTAATTAATATGCTTAAATTCAGGGGGTAGTCCCATATGAGTTGAGGTTGTATATAACTTTTATTTGCAATTAATTCTTTATATATAATGATAAAACATTTTATTAAATTCGTTTAAAGCTGACGTATATATATATTAATGGCATTTATTTGTAACGAATTAACGAAGAATAATAATATTGTCAACGTTTTTCATATTTCAAATCATTAATAAGAGACAATTCTAGATAATATTTTATGCTAGACATTTCTCAGTATTATTTGATTGAAAAAGAAAATATTCCTCTTCGTTTTTCTCAAAGTTTAATTACTATTGTGAGATAATGTTTTTCATATATTTGTTAATATTATGAATAAAATAATTAAATTATTTTTATCCAATAATATACCATATGCTTATAAAATTTTATTATAAAATTTGTATAAACAACTTAATTAGCATAGTCTTACAACCCTCAACCATATGTAGTCCAAGCAGCACTATAAAATTAATTAAAGTACATAACAGCATGGACTGCGATATGCGTTCAAAATGTCGATGTTCATGTGTCCTGCAGTTCACACGATGACGCACAGTTTGCTGCGTTCTTCATCGACCCATGAGCCGAGTGATCCACCGCTTAGAGTTTTATAATATTGGTTTTAAATTTGGTCAAATATGTTTTTATTGAAAGAAATTAAAAATACACCATTTTACTGGCATATATCAATTCCTTCAATAAATGTATTTATATACCTAAAATAAATGCTGCGAAATGTCTTAGTTTTATATAAACAATATATATCAAAGTATTATTTGTAATGGCATTTGTTTGTTAATATATATTGATAATTTTATATAAAACATTAACCTGAAACCAGGTACAACATTGTATATTTTAGGTTGTTGCATTATCCAATGTATGATCATCATCAAATTAGTTGGCCAATACATCTCGCAACGCGTGTATATTATGGTCCATATACACACAAAAGTTTATAATAAATATATAAAATATATTTTATTATATTAATAATTCGATTTGCTTGTTCGAATTTTATGTTTGTTTCTATTTAATTTATTTGTAATAATATTATATTATTACAATATTTCGATTTGCTTGTTCGAAATTTATTTGATCTTTTACTTTTAAGATCAAATTTTTGGTATAATTATTATTATAATTATTATGTATATATATATATATATTGGTAATTTGTATTAAATTTGTATTAACAAATTTTTTTATTAACGGTAAGGATATTATACAATAATGATCCTTCCGCAGGTTCACCTACGGAAACCTTGTTACGACTTTTACTTCCTCTAAATAATCAAGTTCGGTCAACTTTTGCGAAACAACCGTAACACACAAGGCGTCACAGTGATCACGTCCGGAGACCTCACTAAATAATTCAATCGGTAGTAGCGACGGGCGGTGTGTACAAAGGGCAGGGACGTAATCAATGCGAGTTAATGACTCACACTTACTGGGAATTCCAAGTTCATGTGAACAGTTTCAGTTCACAATCCCAAGCATGAAAGTGGTTCAGCGGTTTACCCGGACCTCTCGGTCTAGGAAATACACGTTGATACTTTCATTGTAGCGCGCGTGCAGCCCAGGACATCTAAGGGCATCACAGACCTGTTATTGCTCAATCTCATTATTGCTAGACGCAATTTGTCCATTTAAGAAGCTAGTGTCCTTATAATGGGACAAACCAACAGGTACGGCTCCACTTATATAAACACATTCAAACACAATAAACATTTTACTGCCACCATGAATGAAGGCTATATAAGCTTCAACACCATAATCCTGAAGATATCTATTTAATATATTTGAGTCTCGTTCGTTATCGGAATTAACCAGACAAATCACTCCACGAACTAAGAACGGCCATGCACCACCACCCATAGATTCGAGAAAGAGCTATCAATCTGTCTTACACACTTATGTTCGGACCTGGTAAGTTTTCCCGTGTTGAGTCAAATTAAGCCGCAGGCTCCACTCCTGGTGGTGCCCTTCCGTCAATTCCTTTAAGTTTCAGCTTTGCAACCATACTTCCCCCGGAGCCCAAAAGCTTTGGTTTCCCGGGAAGCGACTGAGAGAGCCATAAAAGTAGCTACACCCAATTGCTAGCTGGCATCGTTTATGGTTAGAACTAGGGCGGTATCTGATCGCCTTCGAACCTCTAACTTTCGTTCTTGATTAATGAAAACATCTTTGGCAAATGCTTTCGCTTAAGTTAGTCTTACGACGGTCCAAGAATTTCACCTCTCGCGTCGTAATACTAATGCCCCCAAACTGCTTCTATTAATCATTACCTCTTGATCTGAAAACCAATGAAAGCAGAACAGAGGTCTTATTTCATTATCCCATGCACAGAATATTCAGGCATTTGAAGCCTGCTTTAAGCACTCTAATTTGTTCAAAGTAATTGTACCGGCCCACAATAACACTCGTTTAAGAGCACTAATGCAGGTTTTTAAATAGGAGGAACATATGAAAAAATACAAGTATTTAAACACATATAAGAACTCCACCGGTAATACGCTTACATACATAAAGGTATAGTACTAACCACAATTGTAAGTTGTACTACCCGTATGAAGCACAAGTTCAACTACGAACGTTTTAACCGCAACAACTTTAATATACGCTATTGGAGCTGGAATTACCGCGGCTGCTGGCACCAGACTTGCCCTCCAATTGGTCCTTGTTAAAGGATTTAAAGTGTACTCATTCCAATTACAGGGCCTCGGATATGAGTCCTGTATTGTTATTTTTCGTCACTACCTCCCCGAGCTGGGAGTGGGTAATTTACGCGCCTGCTGCCTTCCTTAGATGTGGTAGCCGTTTCTCAGGCTCCCTCTCCGGAATCGAACCCTGATTCCCCGTTACCCGTTGCAACCATGGTAGTCCTAGATACTACCATCAAAAGTTGATAGGGCAGACATTTGAAAGATCTGTCGTCGGTACAAGACCATACGATCTGCATGTTATCTAGAGTTCAACCAATATAACGATCTTGCGATCGCTTGGTTTTAGCCTAATAAAAGCACATGTCCCATAAGGTTCATGTTTTAATTGCATGTATTAGCTCTAGAATTACCACAGTTATCCAAGTAACTGTTAACGATCTAAGGAACCATAACTGATATAATGAGCCTTTTGCGGTTTCACTTTTAATTCGTGTGTACTTAGACATGCATGGCTTAATCTTTGAGACAAGCATATAACTACTGGCAGGATCAACCAGAATAATGTTTTCGTTCATATTTCATTCATATTTTTTGAATAGAAATTAGTAATATAAATATAATAGATTTTATTTCCATTTTATATGTTCGGTTTTTCTTAAATATTGATTTTAATTCAATATTTTTTTTTTGCTTTGTGAAATAATTCTATTTTAATTCGAATACGGCCATTTTTATATGGCATTCGTATACGTTCTTTAATTTTTACTTGTTTCGCCACTAATATAACAAGTTTATAATTGATGTTAAAGAAAAAGTACAACTTTTTTATAACACAATTTTCAATATATATTGTTCTTTCTATAAGTTTTTATTATATTATATATACATATTTCATTCTAAAATATCATTTTTGTTCAACATACATAATTATTGTATCCACACATGTACAATTTTTGTTTAACCAATATAAATATTGAGTTAAATCATTTGCATTTTGATGATAAATTTAAAATTTATCTTTTCCATATAACTCTCTGGTAATATATGATATAAAACCGAGCGCATATGAAATTATTTTGATCACTAATATTGCAATTATATTTTATTATAATGCTTTTTGTAAACACATTGTACCGGCAAGCGATACTCTGTGCCCAAACGACAGGGGATATAATAATTTAATATAAATTATCATATATACCTGCCACCAAAGATTAACGATAAAAGTCGGAAACAATTTGTTATTCTATATATAATAGAAACTTGACCTCTGTTTCACCTTATTATCATGGGTTTATAATATTAACCGCGTAGCCAAGTCTTAATTTCATTTAAGAAACAAATTTATACGGATAATATTTTGATTTTAATATATGTTGTTCTATTGATAACAAAAGTATATATTATAATATATTTTGTTCAATAGTAGATGGACTACTTACTGTACCATCCTTATTTTTTATTATTATTGATATACATTATATTGACAACAGCATATGATATTCATATGGTTTGTTCAATAATTAATTGGTGGACAACCACTGACCATCCTATAGTAGTTTTTGGCCACGACGTCTAAATATCGAAATTATTTAATTCCGTTTGCCACCCATACGATAGATATTAACTATCTATAATAATAATGTGTACGCATAAAATATTATATGTATATATATAGACCAACAGACAAGCACTTCACCCTATAGTAGTTTTTGGCCACGACGTCTATATATCGGGCATATTTAATTCTCTTTGCCACCCAACCAAAGATATTCACTTTTTTATATAAAGTATTATTTGATCATATTAATATAACCAATTATTTCTGCCATATTCATATAATTTCTTTATGAATTATTTTTTGGTCATATCCATATAATCTATATGCCGTATCCATATAATGAATACGGCATATCCATACAACTAGCCATATTTGTATGTCAATGTATATTTTATTATACATTTTTTTTCTTTATACATATAATATGGTATTTCCATATCGCTATAATTGAATTATATGTATAAGATATCATTTATATATAGCATTGCCAAAATAATATGATAAACATAAATTTTGAACAATACGGCCGGTCGGCGAGCACTGCCTCCCTATATATGTTTTTGGCCACGACGTCTAAATATTGGGTATTTTTCGTACTGCGGCCCCGGTGTATGTAAATTGGGCATATTTCGTACTGATGCCAACATATCTATATGACTCATTATTTTCTTCCATATCAATATAACTTCTTTTATTTCCATATTCAAGTTATTTCTTTATTTGCCATATCAATATAAAATATTTTTTGGTCATATTTATATAATCTATATGCCGTATCCATATAATGAATACGGCATATCCATACAACTAGCCATATTTGTATGTCAATGTATATTTTATTATACATTTTTTTTCTTTATACATATAATATGGTATTTCCATATCGCTATAATTGAATTATATGTATAAGATATCATTTATATATAGCATTGCCAAAATAATATGATAAACATAAATTTTGAACAATACGGCCGGTCGGCGAGCACTGCCTCCCTATATATGTTTTTGGCCACGACGTCTAAATATTGGGTATTTTTCGTACTGCGGCCCCGGTGTATGTAAATTGGGCATATTTCGTACTGATGCCAACATATCTATATGACTCATTATTTTCTTCCATATCAATATAACTTCTTTTATTTCCATATTCAAGTAATTTCTTTATTTGCCATATCAATATAAAATATTTTTTGGTCATATTTATATAATCTATATGCCGTATCCATATAATGAATACGGCATATCCATACAACTAGCCATATTTGTATGTCAATGTATATTTTATTATACATTTTTTTTCTTTATACATATAATATGGTATTTCCATATCGCTATAATTGAATTATATGTATAAGATATCATTTATATATAGCATTGCCAAAATAATATGATAAACATAAATTTTGAACAATACGGCCGGTCGGCGAGCACTGCCTCCCTATATATGTTTTTGGCCACGACGTCTAAATATTGGGTATTTTTCGTACTGCGGCCCCGGTGTATGTAAATTGGGCATATTTCGTACT
>NW_027221621.1:0-35816 GCF_030179915.1 Drosophila takahashii
GAAACGGGGCTGGAGAGTTCTGATTTATAATCAGTGCAAGAAATATTTTTGAAAACATCGATAAGAATTTGGATTAGGTTTCATTTGAAATTGAAATTTTTTTGCGAAAAGAAAAATGCTATTCAGATTGCGTTAAAAAAATAAAAGCGGCAAAAAGTTGTTGACGAGGCCAACAACACGCGGTGTTCCCAAGCGGTCCCCCATCTAAGTACTAACCGCGCCCGACGCTGCTTAATTTCGGTGATCGGACGAGAACCGATGTGTTCAGCGTGGTATGGTCGTTGGCGAAAGTCCGCAGGGCTAAGTGTTGGCCTTATACTCTGAATTCCACTCCTGCCCAGATATATTTACATCAGCTTCGAACAATATAGAAAATGCTTATAATCGTAGGAAAAACTTTGAAACGGGGCTGGGAGAGTTCTGATTTATATCAGTGCAAGAAATATTTTTGAAAAACATCGATAAGAATTTGGATTAGGTTTCATTTGAAATTGAAATTTTTTGCGAAAAGAAAAATGCTATTCAGATTGCGTTAAAAAAATAAAAAAGCGGCAAAAAGTTGTTGACGAGGCCACAACACGCGGTGTTCCCAAGCGGCCCCCATCTAAGTACTAACCGCGCCCGACGCTGCTTAATTTCGGTGATCGGACGAGAACCGATGTGTTCAGCGTGGTATGGTCGTTGACGAAAGTCGCAGGGCTAAGTGTTGGCCTTATACTCTGAATTCCACTCCTGCCCAGAGATTATATTCACATCAGCTTCGAACAATATAGAAAATGCTTATAATCGTAGGAAAAACTTTGAAACGGGGCTGGAGAGTTCTGATTTATAAATCAGTGCAAGAAATATTTTTTTAAACATCGATAAGAATTTGGATTAGGTTTTCATTTGAAATTGAAATTTTTTGCGCAAAGAAAAAAATGCTTTCAGATTGCGTTAAAAAAATAAAAAAGCGGCAAAAAGTTGTTGACGAGGCCAACAACACGCGGTGTTCCAAGCGGTCCCCCATCTAAGTACTAACCGCGCCCGACGCTGCTTAATTTCGGTGATCGGACGAGAACCGATGTGTTCAGCGTGGTATGGTCGTTGGCGAAAGTCGCAGGGCTAAGTGTTGGCCTTATACACTGAATTCCACTCCTGCCCCAGATATATTTACATCAGCTTCGAACATATAGAAAATGCTTATAATCGTAGGAAAAACTTTGAAACGGGGTTGGAGAGTTCTGATTTATAAATCAGTGCAAGAAATATTTTTGAAAAAATCGATAAGAATTTGGATTAGGTTTCATTTGAAATTGAAATTTTTTGCGAAAAGAAAAATGCTATTCAGATTGCGTTAAAAAAATAAAAAAGCGGCAAAAAGTTGTTGACGAGGCCAACAACACGCGGTGTTCCAAAGCGGTCCCCCATCTAAGTACTAACCAAGCCCGACGCTGCTTAATTTCGGTGATCGGACGAGAACCGATGTGTTCAGCGTGGTATGGTCGTTGGCGAAAGTCGCAGGGCTAAGTGTTGGCGTTATACTCTGAATTCCACTCCTGCCCAGAGATTATATTTACATCAGCTTCGAACAATATAGAAAATGCTTATAATCGTAGGAAAAACTTTGAAACGGGGCTGGAGAGTTCTGATTTATAAATCAGTGCAAGAAATATTTTTGAAAACATCGATAAGAATTTGGATTAGGTTTCATTTGAAATTGAAATTTTTTGCGAAAAGAAAAATGCTATTCAGATTGCGTTAAAAAAATAAAAAAAGCGGCAAAAAGTTGTTGACGAGGCCAACAACACGCGGTGTTCCCAAGCGGTCCCCCATCTAAGTACTAACCGCGCCCGACGCTGCTTAATTTCGGTGATCGGACGAGAACCGATGTGTTCAGCGTGGTATGGTCGTTGGCGAAAGTCGCAGGGCTAAGTGTTGGCCTTATACTCTGAATTCCACTCCTGCCCAGAGATTATATTTACATCAGCTTCGAACAATATAGAAAATGCTTATAATCGTAGGAAAAACTTTGAAAACGGGGCTGGAGAGTTCTGATTTATAAATCAGTGCAAGAAATATTTTGAAAACATAGATAAGAATTTGGATTAGGTTTCATTTGAAATTGAAATTTTTTGCGAAAAGAAAAATGCTATTCGGATTGCGTTAAAAAAATAAAAAAGCGGCAAAAAGTTGTTGACGAGGCCAACAACACGCGGTGTTCCCAAGCGGTCCCCCATCTAAGTACTAACCGCGCCCGACGCTGCTTAATTTCGGTGATCGGACGAGAACCGATGTGTTCAGCGTGGTATGGTCGTTGGCGAAAGTCGCAGGGCTAAGTGTTGGCCTTATACTCTGAATTCCACTCCTGCCCAGATATATTTACATCAGCTTCGAACATATAGAAAATGCTTATAATCGTAGGAAAAACTTTAAAACGGGGCTGGAGAGTTCTGATTTATAAATCAGTGCAAGAAATATTTTTGAAAACATCGATAAGAATTTGGATTAGGTTTCATTTGAAATTGAAATTTTTTGCGAAAAGAAAAATGCTATTCAGATTGCGTTAAAAAAATAAAAAAGCGGCAAAAAGTTGTTGACGAGGCCAACAACACGCGGTGTTCCAAGCGGTCCCCCATCTAAGTACTAACCGCGCCCGACGCTGCTTAATTTCGGTGATCGGACGAGAACCGATGTGTTCAGCGTGGTATGGTCGTTGGCGAAAGTCGCAGGGCTAAGTGTTGGCCTTATACTCTGAATTCCACTCCTGCCCAGATATATTTACATCAGCTTCGAACATATAGAAAATGCTTATAATCGTAGGAAAAACTTTGAAACGGGGTTGGAGAATTCTGATTTATAAATCAGTGCAAGAAATATTTTTGAAAACATCGATAAGAATTTGGATTAGGTTTCATTTGAAATTGAAATTTTTTGCGAAAAGAAAAATGCTATTCAGATTGCGTTAAAAAAATAAAAAAGCGGCAAAAAGTTGTTGACGAGGCCAACAACACGCGGTGTTCCCAAGCGGTCCCCCATCTAAGTACTAACCGCGCCCGACGCTGCTTAATTTCGGTGATCGGACGAGAACCGATGTGTTCAGCGTGGTATGGTCGTTGGCGAAAGTCGCAGGGCTAAGTGTTGGCCTTATACTCTGAATTCCACTCCTGCCCAGATATATTTACATCAGCTTCGAACATATAGAAAATGCTTATAATCGTAGGAAAAACTTTAAACGGGGCTGGAGAGTTCTGATTTATAAATCAGTGCAAGAAATATTTTTGAAAACATCGATAAGAATTTGGATTAGGTTTCATTTGAAATTGAAATTTTTTGCGAAAAGAAAAATGCTATTCAGATTGCGTTAAAAAAATAAAAAAGCGGCAAAAAGTTGTTGACGAGGCCAACAACACGCGGTGTTCCCAAGCGGTCCCCCATCTAAGTACTAACCGCGCCCGACGCTGCTTAATTTCGGTGATCGGACGAGAACCGATGTGTTCAGCGTGGTATGGTCGTTGGCGAAAGTCGCAGGGCTAAGTGTTGGCCTTATACTCTGAATTCCACTCCTGCCCAGAGAATATATTTACATCAGCTTCGAACAATATAGAAAATGCTTATAATCGTAGGAAAAACTTTAAAACGGGGCTGGAGAGTTCTGATTTATAAATCAGTGCAAGAAATATTTTTGAAAACATCGATAAAAATTTGGATTAGGTTTCATTTGAAATTGAAATTTTTTGCGAAAAGAAAAATGCTATTCAGATTGCGTTAAAAAAATAAAAAAGCGGCAAAAAGTTGTTGACGAGGCCAACAACACGCGGTGTTCCCAAGCGGTCCCCCATCTAAGTACTAACCGCGCCCGACGCTGCTTAATTTCGGTGATCGGACGAGAACCGATGTGTTCAGCGTGGTATGGTCGTTGGCGAAAGTCGCAGGGCTAAGTGTTGGCCTTATACTCTGAATTCCACTCCTGCCCAGATATATTTACATCAGCTTCGAACATATAGAAAATGCTTATAATCGTAGGAAAAACTTTGAAACGGGGTGGAGAGTTCTGATTTATAAATCAGTGCAAGAAATATTTTTGAAAACATCGATAAGAATTTGGATTAGGTTTCATTTGAAATTGAAATTTTTTGCGAAAAGAAAAATGCTATTCAGATTGCGTTAAAAAAATAAAAAAGCGGCAAAAAGTTGTTGACGAGGCCAACAACACGCGGTGTTCCCAAGCGGTCCCCCATCTAAGTACTAACCGCGCCCGACGCTGCTTAATTTCGGTGATCGGACGAGAACCGATGTGTTCAGCGTGGTATGGTCGTTGGCGAAAGTCGCAGGGCTAAGTGTTGGCCTTATACTCTGAATTCCACTCCTGCCCAGATATATTTACATCAGCTTCGAACATATAGAAAATGCTTATAATCGTAGGAAAAACTTTAAAACGGGGCTGGAGAGTTCTGATTTATAAATCAGTGCAAGAAATATTTTTGAAAACATCGATAAGAATTTGGATTAGGTTTCATTTGAAATTGAAATTTTTTGCGAAAAGAAAAATGCTATTCAGATTGCGTTAAAAAAATAAAAAAGCGGCAAAAAGTTGTTGACGAGGCCAACAACACGCGGTGTTCCCAAGCGGTCCCCCATCTAAGTACTAACCGCGCCCGACGCTGCTTAATTTCGGTGATCGGACGAGAACCGATGTGTTCAGCGTGGTATGGTCGTTGGCGAAAGTCGCAGGGCTAAGTGTTGGCCTTATACTCTGAATTCCACTCCTGCCCAGAGATTATATTTACATCAGCTTCGAACAATATAGAAAATGCTTATAATCGTAGGAAAAACTTTAAAACGGGGCTGGAGAGTTCTGATTTATAAATCAGTGCAAGAAATATTTTTGAAAACATCGATAAGAATTTGGATTAGGTTTCATTTGAAATTGAAATTTTTTGCGAAAAGAAAAATGCTATTCAGATTGCGTTAAAAAAATAAAAAAGCGGCAAAAAGTTGTTGACGAGGCCAACAACACGCGGTGTTCCCAAGCGGTCCCCCATCTAAGTACTAACCGCGCCCGACGCTGCTTAATTTCGGTGATCGGACGAGAACCGATGTGTTCAGCGTGGTATGGTCGTTGGCGAAAGTCGCAGGGCTAAGTGTTGGCCTTATACTCTGAATTCCACTCCTGCCCAGATATATTTACATCAGCTTCGAACATATAGAAAATGCTTATAATCGTAGGAAAAACTTTGAAACGGGGTTGGAGAGTTCTGATTTATAAATCAGTGCAAGAAATATTTTTGAAAACATCGATAAGAATTTGGATTAGGTTTCATTTGAAATTGAAATTTTTTGCGAAAAGAAAAATGCTATTCAGATTGCGTTAAAAAAATAAAAAAGCGGCAAAAAGTTGTTGACGAGGCCAACAACACGCGGTGTTCCCAAGCGGTCCCCCATCTAAGTACTAACCGCGCCCGACGCTGCTTAATTTCGGTGATCGGACGAGAACCGATGTGTTCAGCGTGGTATGGTCGTTGGCGAAAGTCGCAGGGCTAAGTGTTGGCCTTATACTCTGAATTCCACTCCTGCCCAGAGATATATTACATCAGCTTCGAACATATAGAAAATGCTTATAATCGTAGGAAAAACTTTAAAACGGGGCTGGAGAGTTCTGATTTATAAATCAGTGCAAGAAATATTTTTGAAAACATCGATAAGAATTTGGATTAGGTTTCATTTGAAATTGAAATTTTTTGCGAAAAGAAAAATGCTATTCAGATTGCGTTAAAAAAATAAAAAAGCGGCAAAAAGTTGTTGACGAGGCCAACAACACGCGGTGTTCCCAAGCGGTCCCCCATCTAAGTACTAACCGCGCCCGACGCTGCTTAATTTCGGTGATCGGACGAGAACCGATGTGTTCAGCGTGGTATGGTCGTTGGCGAAAGTCGCAGGGCTAAGTGTTGGCCTTATACTCTGAATTCCACTCCTGCCCAGAGATTATATTTACATCAGCTTCGAACAATATAGAAAATGCTTATAATCGTAGGAAAAACTTTAAAACGGGGCTGGAGAGTTCTGATTTATAAATCAGTGCAAGAAATATTTTTGAAAACATCGATAAGAATTTGGATTAGGTTTCATTTGAAATTGAAATTTTTTGCGAAAAGAAAAATGCTATTCAGATTGCGTTAAAAAAATAAAAAAGCGGCAAAAAGTTGTTGACGAGGCCAACAACACGCGGTGTTCCCAAGCGGTCCCCCATCTAAGTACTAACCGCGCCCGACGCTGCTTAATTTCGGTGATCGGACGAGAACCGATGTGTTCAGCGTGGTATGGTCGTTGGCGAAAGTCGCAGGGCTAAGTGTTGGCCTTATACTCTGAATTCCACTCCTGCCCAGATATATTTACATCAGCTTCGAACATATAGAAAATGCTTATAATCGTAGGAAAAACTTTGAAACGGGGTTGGAGAGTTCTGATTTATAAATCAGTGCAAGAAATATTTTTGAAAACATCGATAAGAATTTGGATTAGGTTTCATTTGAAATTGAAATTTTTTGCGAAAAGAAAAATGCTATTCAGATTGCGTTAAAAAAATAAAAAAGCGGCAAAAAGTTGTTGACGAGGCCAACAACACGCGGTGTTCCCAAGCGGTCCCCCATCTAAGTACTAACCGCGCCCGACGCTGCTTAATTTCGGTGATCGGACGAGAACCGATGTGTTCAGCGTGGTATGGTCGTTGGCGAAAGTCGCAGGGCTAAGTGTTGGCCTTATACTCTGAATTCCACTCCTGCCCAGAGATTATATTTACATCAGCTTCGAACAATATAGAAAATGCTTATAATCGTAGGAAAAACTTTAAAACGGGGCTGGAGAGTTCTGATTTATAAATCAGTGCAAGAAATATTTTTGAAAACATCGATAAAAATTTGGATTAGGTTTCATTTGAAATTGAAATTTTTTGCGAAAAGAAAAATGCTATTCAGATTGCGTTAAAAAAATAAAAAGCGGCAAAAAGTTGTTGACGAGGCCAACAACACGCGGTGTTCCCAAGCGGTCCCCCATCTAAGTACTAACCGCGCCCGACGCTGCTTAATTTCGGTGATCGGACGAGAACCGATGTGTTCAGCGTGGTATGGTCGTTGGCGAAAGTCGCAGGGCTAAGTGTTGGCCTTATACTCTGAATTCCACTCCTGCCCAGATATATTTACATCAGCTTCGAACAATATAGAAAATGCTTATAATCGTAGGAAAAACTTTAAACGGGGCTGGAGAGTTCTGATTTATAAATCAGTGCAAGAAATATTTTTGAAAACATCGATAAGAATTTGGATTAGGTTTCATTTGAAATTGAAATTTTTTGCGAAAAGAAAAATGCTATTCAGATTGCGTTAAAAAAATAAAAAAGCGGCAAAAAGTTGTTGACGAGGCCAACAACACGCGGTGTTCCCAAGCGGTCCCCCATCTAAGTACTAACCGCGCCCGACGCTGCTTAATTTCGGTGATCGGACGAGAACCGATGTGTTCAGCGTGGTATGGTCGTTGGCGAAAGTCGCAGGGCTAAGTGTTGGCCTTATACTCTGAATTCCACTCCTGCCCAGATATATTTACATCAGCTTCGAACATATAGAAAATGCTTATAATCGTAGGAAAAACTTTGAAAACGGGGCTGGAGAGTTCTGATTTATAAATCAGTGCAAGAAATATTTTTGAAAACATCGATAAGAATTTGGATTAGGTTTCATTTGAAATTGAAATTTTTTGCGAAAAGAAAAATGCTATTCAGATTGCGTTAAAAAAATAAAAAAGCGGCAAAAAGTTGTTGACGAGGCCAACAACACGCGGTGTTCCCAAGCGGTCCCCCATCTAAGTACTAACCGCGCCCGACGCTGCTTAATTTCGGTGATCGGACGAGAACCGATGTGTTCAGCGTGGTATGGTCGTTGGCGAAAGTCGCAGGGCTAAGTGTTGGCCTTATACTCTGAATTCCACTCCTGCCCAGAGATTATATTTACATCAGCTTCGAACAATATAGAAAATGCTTATAATCGTAGGAAAAACTTTAAAACGGGGCTGGAGAGTTCTGATTTATAAATCAGTGCAAGAAATATTTTTGAAAACATCGATAAGAATTTGGATTAGGTTTCATTTGAAATTGAAATTTTTTGCGAAAAGAAAAATGCTATTCAGATTGCGTTAAAAAAATAAAAAAGCGGCAAAAAGTTGTTGACGAGGCCAACAACACGCGGTGTTCCCAAGCGGTCCCCCATCTAAGTACTAACCGCGCCCGACGCTGCTTAATTTCGGTGATCGGACGAGAACCGATGTGTTCAGCGTGGTATGGTCGTTGGCGAAAGTCGCAGGGCTAAGTGTTGGCCTTATACTCTGAATTCCACTCCTGCCCAGAGATTATATTTACATCAGCTTCGAACAATATAGAAAATGCTTATAATCGTAGGAAAAACTTTAAAACGGGGCTGGAGAGTTCTGATTTATAAATCAGTGCAAGAAATATTTTTGAAAACATCGATAAGAATTTGGATTAGGTTTCATTTGAAATTGAAATTTTTTGCGAAAAGAAAAATGCTATTCAGATTGCGTTAAAAAAATAAAAAAGCGGCAAAAAGTTGTTGACGAGGCCAACAACACGCGGTGTTCCCAAGCGGTCCCCCATCTAAGTACTAACCGCGCCCGACGCTGCTTAATTTCGGTGATCGGACGAGAACCGATGTGTTCAGCGTGGTATGGTCGTTGGCGAAAGTCGCAGGGCTAAGTGTTGGCCTTATACTCTGAATTCCACTCCTGCCCAGATATATTTACATCAGCTTCGAACATATAGAAAATGCTTATAATCGTAGGAAAAACTTTGAAACGGGGCTGGAGAGTTCTGATTTATAAATCAGTGCAAGAAATATTTTTGAAAACATCGATAAGAATTTGGATTAGGTTTCATTTGAAATTGAAATTTTTTGCGAAAAGAAAAATGCTATTCAGATTGCGTTAAAAAAATAAAAAAGCGGCAAAAAGTTGTTGACGAGGCCAACAACACGCGGTGTTCCCAAGCGGTCCCCCATCTAAGTACTAACCGCGCCCGACGCTGCTTAATTTCGGTGATCGGACGAGAACCGATGTGTTCAGCGTGGTATGGTCGTTGGCGAAAGTCGCAGGGCTAAGTGTTGGCCTTATACTCTGAATTCCACTCCTGCCCAGAGATATATTTACATCAGCTTCGAACATATAGAAAATGCTTATAATCGTAGGAAAAACTTTGAAAACGGGTCTGGAGAGTTCTGATTTATAAATCAGTGCAAGAAATATTTTTGAAAACATCGATAAGAATTTGGATTAGGTTTCATTTGAAATTGAAATTTTTTGCGAAAAGAAAAATGCTATTCAGATTGCGTTAAAAAAATAAAAAAGCGGCAAAAAGTTGTTGACGAGGCCAACAACACGCGGTGTTCCCAAGCGGTCCCCCATCTAAGTACTAACCGCGCCCGACGCTGCTTAATTTCGGTGATCGGACGAGAACCGATGTGTTCAGCGTGGTATGGTCGTTGGCGAAAGTCGCAGGGCTAAGTGTTGGCCTTATACTCTGAATTCCACTCCTGCCCAGATATATTTACATCAGCTTCGAACATATAGAAAATGCTTATAGTCGTAGGAAAAACTTTGAAACGGGGTTGGAGAGTTCTGATTTATAAATCAGTGCAAGAAATATTTTTGAAAACATCGATAAGAATTTGGATTAGGTTTCATTTGAAATTGAAATTTTTTGCGAAAAGAAAAATGCTATTCAGATTGCGTTAAAAAAATAAAAAAGCGGCAAAAAGTTGTTGACGAGGCCAACAACACGCGGTGTTCCCAAGCGGTCCCCCATCTAAGTACTAACCGCGCCCGACGCTGCTTAATTTCGGTGATCGGACGAGAACCGATGTGTTCAGCGTGGTATGGTCGTTGGCGAAAGTCGCAGGGCTAAGTGTTGGCCTTATACTCTGAATTCCACTCCTGCCCAGAGAATATTTTACATCAGCTTCGAACAATATAGAAAATGCTTATAATCGTAGGAAAAACTTTAAAACGGGGCTGGAGAGTTCTGATTTATAAATCAGTGCAAGAAATATTTTTGAAAACATCGATAAGAATTTGGATTAGGTTTCATTTGAAATTGAAATTTTTTGCGAAAAGAAAAATGCTATTCAGATTGCGTTAAAAAAATAAAAAAGCGGCAAAAAGTTGTTGACGAGGCCAACAACACGCGGTGTTCCCAAGCGGTCCCCCATCTAAGTACTAACCGCGCCCGACGCTGCTTAATTTCGGTGATCGGACGAGAACCGATGTGTTCAGCGTGGTATGGTCGTTGGCGAAAGTCGCAGGGCTAAGTGTTGGCCTTATACTCTGAATTCCACTCCTGCCCAGATATATTTACATCAGCTTCGAACATATAGAAAATGCTTATAATCGTAGGAAAAACTTTGAAACGGGGTGGAGAGTTCTGATTTATAAATCAGTGCAAGAAATATTTTTGAAAACATCGATAAGAATTTGGATTAGGTTTCATTTGAAATTGAAATTTTTTGCGAAAAGAAAAATGCTATTCAGATTGCGTTAAAAAAATAAAAAAGCGGCAAAAAGTTGTTGACGAGGCCAACAACACGCGGTGTTCCCAAGCGGTCCCCCATCTAAGTACTAACCGCGCCCGACGCTGCTTAATTTCGGTGATCGGACGAGAACCGATGTGTTCAGCGTGGTATGGTCGTTGGCGAAAGTCGCAGGGCTAAGTGTTGGCCTTATACTCTGAATTCCACTCCTGCCCAGAGATTATATTTACATCAGCTTCGAACAATATAGAAAATGCTTATAATCGTAGGAAAAACTTTAAAACGGGGCTGGAGAGTTCTGATTTATAAATCAGTGCAAGAAATATTTTTGAAAACATCGATAAGAATTTGGATTAGGTTTCATTTGAAATTGAAATTTTTTGCGAAAAGAAAAATGCTATTCAGATTGCGTTAAAAAAATAAAAAAGCGGCAAAAAGTTGTTGACGAGGCCAACAACACGCGGTGTTCCCAAGCGGTCCCCCATCTAAGTACTAACCGCGCCCGACGCTGCTTAATTTCGGTGATCGGACGAGAACCGATGTGTTCAGCGTGGTATGGTCGTTGGCGAAAGTCGCAGGGCTAAGTGTTGGCCTTATACTCTGAATTCCACTCCTGCCCAGATATATTTACATCAGCTTCGAACATATAGAAAATGCTTATAATCGTAGGAAAAACTTTGAAACGGGGCTGGAGAGTTCTGATTTATAAATCAGTGCAAGAAATATTTTTGAAAACATCGATAAGAATTTGGATTAGGTTTCATTTGAAATTGAAATTTTTTGCGAAAAGAAAAATGCTATTCAGATTGCGTTAAAAAAATAAAAAAGCGGCAAAAAGTTGTTGACGAGGCCAACAACACGCGGTGTTCCCAAGCGGTCCCCCATCTAAGTACTAACCGCGCCCGACGCTGCTTAATTTCGGTGATCGGACGAGAACCGATGTGTTCAGCGTGGTATGGTCGTTGGCGAAAGTCGCAGGGCTAAGTGTTGGCCTTATACTCTGAATTCCACTCCTGCCCAGAGATATATTTACATCAGCTTCGAACATATAGAAAATGCTTATAATCGTAGGAAAAACTTTAAAACGGGGCTGGAGAGTTCTGATTTATAAATCAGTGCAAGAAATATTTTTGAAAACATCGATAAGAATTTGGATTAGGTTTCATTTGAAATTGAAATTTTTTGCGAAAAGAAAAATGCTATTCAGATTGCGTTAAAAAAATAAAAAAGCGGCAAAAAGTTGTTGACGAGGCCAACAACACGCGGTGTTCCCAAGCGGTCCCCCATCTAAGTACTAACCGCGCCCGACGCTGCTTAATTTCGGTGATCGGACGAGAACCGATGTGTTCAGCGTGGTATGGTCGTTGGCGAAAGTCGCAGGGCTAAGTGTTGGCCTTATACTCTGAATTCCACTCCTGCCCAGAGATATATTTACATCAGCTTCGAACATATAGAAAATGCTTATAATCGTAGGAAAAACTTTGAAACGGGGCTGGAGAGTTCTGATTTATAAATCAGTGCAAGAAATATTTTTGAAAACATCGATAAGAATTTGGATTAGGTTTCATTTGAAATTGAAATTTTTTGCGAAAAGAAAAATGCTATTCAGATTGCGTTAAAAAAATAAAAAAGCGGCAAAAAGTTGTTGACGAGGCCAACAACACGCGGTGTTCCCAAGCGGTCCCCCATCTAAGTACTAACCGCGCCCGACGCTGCTTAATTTCGGTGATCGGACGAGAACCGATGTGTTCAGCGTGGTATGGTCGTTGGCGAAAGTCGCAGGGCTAAGTGTTGGCCTTATACTCTGAATTCCACTCCTGCCCAGATATATTTACATCAGCTTCGAACATATAGAAAATGCTTATAATCGTAGGAAAAACTTTAAAACGGGGCTGGAGAGTTCTGATTTATAAATCAGTGCAAGAAATATTTTTGAAAACATCGATAAGAATTTGGATTAGGTTTCATTTGAAATTGAAATTTTTTGCGAAAAGAAAAATGCTATTCAGATTGCGTTAAAAAAATAAAAAAGCGGCAAAAAGTTGTTGACGAGGCCAACAACACGCGGTGTTCCCAAGCGGTCCCCCATCTAAGTACTAACCGCGCCCGACGCTGCTTAATTTCGGTGATCGGACGAGAACCGATGTGTTCAGCGTGGTATGGTCGTTGGCGAAAGTCGCAGGGCTAAGTGTTGGCCTTATACTCTGAATTCCACTCCTGCCCAGATATATTTACATCAGCTTCGAACATATAGAAAATGCTTATAATCGTAGGAAAAACTTTAAAACGGGGCTGGAGAGTTCTGATTTATAAATCAGTGCAAGAAATATTTTTGAAAACATCGATAAGAATTTGGATTAGGTTTCATTTGAAATTGAAATTTTTTGCGAAAAGAAAAATGCTATTCAGATTGCGTTAAAAAAATAAAAAAGCGGCAAAAAGTTGTTGACGAGGCCAACAACACGCGG
Source organism: Drosophila takahashii (assembly GCF_030179915.1). Taxonomy (NCBI): domain Eukaryota; kingdom Metazoa; phylum Arthropoda; class Insecta; order Diptera; family Drosophilidae; genus Drosophila; species Drosophila takahashii. Next base: position 13,034 of record NW_027221621.1, read on the forward strand.
TGTTCCCAAGCGGTCCCCCATCTAAGTACTAACCGCGCCCGACGCTGCTTAATTTCGGTGATCGGACGAGAACCGATGTGTTCAGCGTGGTATGGTCGTTGGCGAAAGTCGCAGGGCTAAGTGTTGGCCTTATACTCTGAATTCCACTCCTGCCCAGAGATATATTTACATCAGCTTCGAACATATAGAAAATGCTTATAATCGTAGGAAAAACTTTAAACGGGGCTGGAGAGTTCTGATTTATAAATCAGTGCAAGAAATATTTTTGAAAACATCGATAAGAATTTGGATTAGGTTTCATTTGAAATTGAAATTTTTTGCGAAAAGAAAAATGCTATTCAGATTGCGTTAAAAAAATAAAAAAGCGGCAAAAAGTTGTTGACGAGGCCAACAACACGCGGTGTTCCCAAGCGGTCCCCCATCTAAGTACTAACCGCGCCCGACGCTGCTTAATTTCGGTGATCGGACGAGAACCGATGTGTTCAGCGTGGTATGGTCGTTGGCGAAAGTCGCAGGGCTAAGTGTTGGCCTTATACTCTGAATTCCACTCCTGCCCAGATATATTTACATCAGCTTCGAACATATAGAAAATGCTTATAATCGTAGGAAAAACTTTAAAACGGGGCTGGAGAGTTCTGATTTATAAATCAGTGCAAGAAATATTTTTGAAAACATCGATAAGAATTTGGATTAGGTTTCATTTGAAATTGAAATTTTTTGCGAAAAGAAAAATGCTATTCAGATTGCGTTAAAAAAATAAAAAAGCGGCAAAAAGTTGTTGACGAGGCCAACAACACGCGGTGTTCCCAAGCGGTCCCCCATCTAAGTACTAACCGCGCCCGACGCTGCTTAATTTCGGTGATCGGACGAGAACCGATGTGTTCAGCGTGGTATGGTCGTTGGCGAAAGTCGCAGGGCTAAGTGTTGGCCTTATACTCTGAATTCCACTCCTGCCCAGAGATATATTTACATCAGCTTCGAACAATATAGAAAATGCTTATAATCGTAGGAAAAACTTTAAAACGGGGCTGGAGAGTTCTGATTTATAAATCAGTGCAAGAAATATTTTTGAAAACATCGATAAGAATTTGGATTAGGTTTCATTTGAAATTGAAATTTTTTGCGAAAAGAAAAATGCTATTCAGATTGCGTTAAAAAAATAAAAAAGCGGCAAAAAGTTGTTGACGAGGCCAACAACACGCGGTGTTCCCAAGCGGTCCCCCATCTAAGTACTAACCGCGCCCGACGCTGCTTAATTTCGGTGATCGGACGAGAACCGATGTGTTCAGCGTGGTATGGTCGTTGGCGAAAGTCGCAGGGCTAAGTGTTGGCCTTATACTCTGAATTCCACTCCTGCCCAGATATATTTACATCAGCTTCGAACAATATAGAAAATGCTTATAATCGTAGGAAAAACTTTAAAACGGGGCTGGAGAGTTCTGATTTATAAATCAGTGCAAGAAATATTTTTGAAAACATCGATAAGAATTTGGATTAGGTTTCATTTGAAATTGAAATTTTTTGCGAAAAGAAAAATGCTATTCAGATTGCGTTAAAAAAATAAAAAAGCGGCAAAAAGTTGTTGACGAGGCCAACAACACGCGGTGTTCCCAAGCGGTCCCCCATCTAAGTACTAACCGCGCCCGACGCTGCTTAATTTCGGTGATCGGACGAGAACCGATGTGTTCAGCGTGGTATGGTCGTTGGCGAAAGTCGCAGGGCTAAGTGTTGGCCTTATACTCTGAATTCCACTCCTGCCCAGATATATTTACATCAGCTTCGAACATATAGAAAATGCTTATAATCGTAGGAAAAACTTTGAAACGGGGCTGGAGAGTTCTGATTTATAAATCAGTGCAAGAAATATTTTTGAAAACATCGATAAGAATTTGGATTAGGTTTCATTTGAAATTGAAATTTTTTGCGAAAAGAAAAATGCTATTCAGATTGCGTTAAAAAAATAAAAAAGCGGCAAAAAGTTGTTGACGAGGCCAACAACACGCGGTGTTCCCAAGCGGTCCCCCATCTAAGTACTAACCGCGCCCGACGCTGCTTAATTTCGGTGATCGGACGAGAACCGATGTGTTCAGCGTGGTATGGTCGTTGGCGAAAGTCGCAGGGCTAAGTGTTGGCCTTATACTCTGAATTCCACTCCTGCCCAGATATATTTACATCAGCTTCGAACATATAGAAAATGCTTATAATCGTAGGAAAAACTTTGAAACGGGGCTGGAGAGTTCTGATTTATAAATCAGTGCAAGAAATATTTTTGAAAACATCGATAAGAATTTGGATTAGGTTTCATTTGAAATTGAAATTTTTTGCGAAAAGAAAAATGCTATTCAGATTGCGTTAAAAAAATAAAAAAGCGGCAAAAAGTTGTTGACGAGGCCAACAACACGCGGTGTTCCCAAGCGGTCCCCCATCTAAGTACTAACCGCGCCCGACGCTGCTTAATTTCGGTGATCGGACGAGAACCGATGTGTTCAGCGTGGTATGGTCGTTGGCGAAAGTCGCAGGGCTAAGTGTTGGCCTTATACTCTGAATTCCACTCCTGCCCAGATATATTTACATCAGCTTCGAACATATAGAAAATGCTTATAATCGTAGGAAAAACTTTAAAACGGGGCTGGAGAGTTCTGATTTATAAATCAGTGCAAGAAATATTTTTGAAAACATCGATAAGAATTTGGATTAGGTTTCATTTGAAATTGAAATTTTTTGCGAAAAGAAAAATGCTATTCAGATTGCGTTAAAAAAATAAAAAAGCGGCAAAAAGTTGTTGACGAGGCCAACAACACGCGGTGTTCCCAAGCGGTCCCCCATCTAAGTACTAACCGCGCCCGACGCTGCTTAATTTCGGTGATCGGACGAGAACCGATGTGTTCAGCGTGGTATGGTCGTTGGCGAAAGTCGCAGGGCTAAGTGTTGGCCTTATACTCTGAATTCCACTCCTGCCCAGATATATTTACATCAGCTTCGAACAATATAGAAAATGCTTATAATCGTAGGAAAAACTTTAAAACGGGGCTGGAGAGTTCTGATTTATAAATCAGTGCAAGAAATATTTTTGAAAACATCGATAAGAATTTGGATTAGGTTTCATTTGAAATTGAAATTTTTTGCGAAAAGAAAAATGCTATTCAGATTGCGTTAAAAAAATAAAAAAGCGGCAAAAAGTTGTTGACGAGGCCAACAACACGCGGTGTTCCCAAGCGGTCCCCCATCTAAGTACTAACCGCGCCCGACGCTGCTTAATTTCGGTGATCGGACGAGAACCGATGTGTTCAGCGTGGTATGGTCGTTGGCGAAAGTCGCAGGGCTAAGTGTTGGCCTTATACTCTGAATTCCACTCCTGCCCAGATATATTTACATCAGCTTCGAACATATAGAAAATGCTTATAATCGTAGGAAAAACTTTAAACGGGGCTGGAGAGTTCTGATTTATAAATCAGTGCAAGAAATATTTTTGAAAACATCGATAAGAATTTGGATTAGGTTTCATTTGAAATTGAAATTTTTTGCGAAAAGAAAAATGCTATTCAGATTGCGTTAAAAAAATAAAAAAGCGGCAAAAAGTTGTTGACGAGGCCAACAACACGCGGTGTTCCCAAGCGGTCCCCCATCTAAGTACTAACCGCGCCCGACGCTGCTTAATTTCGGTGATCGGACGAGAACCGATGTGTTCAGCGTGGTATGGTCGTTGGCGAAAGTCGCAGGGCTAAGTGTTGGCCTTATACTCTGAATTCCACTCCTGCCCAGATATATTTACATCAGCTTCGAACATATAGAAAATGCTTATAGTCGTAGGAAAAACTTTGAAACGGGGCTGGAGAGTTCTGATTTATAAATCAGTGCAAGAAATATTTTTGAAAACATCGATAAGAATTTGGATTAGGTTTCATTTGAAATTGAAATTTTTTGCGAAAAGAAAAATGCTATTCAGATTGCGTTAAAAAAATAAAAAAGCGGCAAAAAGTTGTTGACGAGGCCAACAACACGCGGTGTTCCCAAGCGGTCCCCCATCTAAGTACTAACCGCGCCCGACGCTGCTTAATTTCGGTGATCGGACGAGAACCGATGTGTTCAGCGTGGTATGGTCGTTGGCGAAAGTCGCAGGGCTAAGTGTTGGCCTTATACTCTGAATTCCACTCCTGCCCAGATATATTTACATCAGCTTCGAACATATAGAAAATGCTTATAATCGTAGGAAAAACTTTAAAACGGGGCTGGAGAGTTCTGATTTATAAATCAGTGCAAGAAATATTTTTGAAAACATCGATAAGAATTTGGATTAGGTTTCATTTGAAATTGAAATTTTTTGCGAAAAGAAAAATGCTATTCAGATTGCGTTAAAAAAATAAAAAAGCGGCAAAAAGTTGTTGACGAGGCCAACAACACGCGGTGTTCCCAAGCGGTCCCCCATCTAAGTACTAACCGCGCCCGACGCTGCTTAATTTCGGTGATCGGACGAGAACCGATGTGTTCAGCGTGGTATGGTCGTTGGCGAAAGTCGCAGGGCTAAGTGTTGGCCTTATACTCTGAATTCCACTCCTGCCCAGATATATTTACATCAGCTTCGAACATATAGAAAATGCTTATAATCGTAGGAAAAACTTTAAAACGGGGCTGGAGAGTTCTGATTTATAAATCAGTGCAAGAAATATTTTTGAAAACATCGATAAGAATTTGGATTAGGTTTCATTTGAAATTGAAATTTTTTGCGAAAAGAAAAATGCTATTCAGATTGCGTTAAAAAAATAAAAAAGCGGCAAAAAGTTGTTGACGAGGCCAACAACACGCGGTGTTCCCAAGCGGTCCCCCATCTAAGTACTAACCGCGCCCGACGCTGCTTAATTTCGGTGATCGGACGAGAACCGATGTGTTCAGCGTGGTATGGTCGTTGGCGAAAGTCGCAGGGCTAAGTGTTGGCCTTATACTCTGAATTCCACTCCTGCCCAGAGATATATTTACATCAGCTTCGAACAATATAGAAAATGCTTATAATCGTAGGAAAAACTTTAAAACGGGGCTGGAGAGTTCTGATTTATAAATCAGTGCAAGAAATATTTTTGAAAACATCGATAAGAATTTGGATTAGGTTTCATTTGAAATTGAAATTTTTTGCGAAAAGAAAAATGCTATTCAGATTGCGTTAAAAAAATAAAAAAGCGGCAAAAAGTTGTTGACGAGGCCAACAACACGCGGTGTTCCCAAGCGGTCCCCCATCTAAGTACTAACCGCGCCCGACGCTGCTTAATTTCGGTGATCGGACGAGAACCGATGTGTTCAGCGTGGTATGGTCGTTGGCGAAAGTCGCAGGGCTAAGTGTTGGCCTTATACTCTGAATTCCACTCCTGCCCAGATATATTTACATCAGCTTCGAACATATAGAAAATGCTTATAATGGTAGGAAAAACTTTGAAACGGGGCTGGAGAGTTCTGATTTATAAATCAGTGCAAGAAATATTTTTGAAAACATCGATAAGAATTTGGATTAGGTTTCATTTGAAATTGAAATTTTTTGCGAAAAGAAAAATGCTATTCAGATTGCGTTAAAAAAATAAAAAAGCGGCAAAAAGTTGTTGACGAGGCCAACAACACGCGGTGTTCCCAAGCGGTCCCCCATCTAAGTACTAACCGCGCCCGACGCTGCTTAATTTCGGTGATCGGACGAGAACCGATGTGTTCAGCGTGGTATGGTCGTTGGCGAAAGTCGCAGGGCTAAGTGTTGGCCTTATACTCTGAATTCCACTCCTGCCCAGATATATTTACATCAGCTTCGAACAATATAGAAAATGCTTATAATCGTAGGAAAAACTTTAAAACGGGGCTGGAGAGTTCTGATTTATAAATCAGTGCAAGAAATATTTTTGAAAACATCGATAAGAATTTGGATTAGGTTTCATTTGAAATTGAAATTTTTTGCGAAAAGAAAAATGCTATTCAGATTGCGTTAAAAAAATAAAAAAGCGGCAAAAAGTTGTTGACGAGGCCAACAACACGCGGTGTTCCCAAGCGGTCCCCCATCTAAGTACTAACCGCGCCCGACGCTGCTTAATTTCGGTGATCGGACGAGAACCGATGTGTTCAGCGTGGTATGGTCGTTGGCGAAAGTCGCAGGGCTAAGTGTTGGCCTTATACTCTGAATTCCACTCCTGCCCAGATATATTTACATCAGCTTCGAACATATAGAAAATGCTTATAATCGTAGGAAAAACTTTAAAACGGGGCTGGAGAGTTCTGATTTATAAATCAGTGCAAGAAATATTTTTGAAAACATCGATAAGAATTTGGATTAGGTTTCATTTGAAATTGAAATTTTTTGCGAAAAGAAAAATGCTATTCAGATTGCGTTAAAAAAATAAAAAAGCGGCAAAAAGTTGTTGACGAGGCCAACAACACGCGGTGTTCCCAAGCGGTCCCCCATCTAAGTACTAACCGCGCCCGACGCTGCTTAATTTCGGTGATCGGACGAGAACCGATGTGTTCAGCGTGGTATGGTCGTTGGCGAAAGTCGCAGGGCTAAGTGTTGGCCTTATACTCTGAATTCCACTCCTGCCCAGATATATTTACATCAGCTTCGAACATATAGAAAATGCTTATAATCGTAGGAAAAACTTTAAAACGGGGCTGGAGAGTTCTGATTTATAAATCAGTGCAAGAAATATTTTTGAAAACATCGATAAGAATTTGGATTAGGTTTCATTTGAAATTGAAATTTTTTGCGAAAAGAAAAATGCTATTCAGATTGCGTTAAAAAAATAAAAAAGCGGCAAAAAGTTGTTGACGAGGCCAACAACACGCGGTGTTCCCAAGCGGTCCCCCATCTAAGTACTAACCGCGCCCGACGCTGCTTAATTTCGGTGATCGGACGAGAACCGATGTGTTCAGCGTGGTATGGTCGTTGGCGAAAGTCGCAGGGCTAAGTGTTGGCCTTATACTCTGAATTCCACTCCTGCCCAGATATATTTACATCAGCTTCGAACATATAGAAAATGCTTATAATCGTAGGAAAAACTTTAAAACGGGGCTGGAGAGTTCTGATTTATAAATCAGTGCAAGAAATATTTTTGAAAACATCGATAAGAATTTGGATTAGGTTTCATTTGAAATTGAAATTTTTTGCGAAAAGAAAAATGCTATTCAGATTGCGTTAAAAAAATAAAAAAGCGGCAAAAAGTTGTTGACGAGGCCAACAACACGCGGTGTTCCCAAGCGGTCCCCCATCTAAGTACTAACCGCGCCCGACGCTGCTTAATTTCGGTGATCGGACGAGAACCGATGTGTTCAGCGTGGTATGGTCGTTGGCGAAAGTCGCAGGGCTAAGTGTTGGCCTTATACTCTGAATTCCACTCCTGCCCAGATATATTTACATCAGCTTCGAACATATAGAAAATGCTTATAATCGTAGGAAAAACTTTGAAACGGGGCTGGAGAGTTCTGATTTATAAATCAGTGCAAGAAATATTTTTGAAAACATCGATAAGAATTTGGATTAGGTTTCATTTGAAATTGAAATTTTTTGCGAAAAGAAAAATGCTATTCAGATTGCGTTAAAAAAATAAAAAAGCGGCAAAAAGTTGTTGACGAGGCCAACAACACGCGGTGTTCCCAAGCGGTCCCCCATCTAAGTACTAACCGCGCCCGACGCTGCTTAATTTCGGTGATCGGACGAGAACCGATGTGTTCAGCGTGGTATGGTCGTTGGCGAAAGTCGCAGGGCTAAGTGTTGGCCTTATACTCTGAATTCCACTCCTGCCCAGAGATATTTACATCAGCTTCGAACATATAGAAAATGCTTATAATCGTAGGAAAAACTTTAAAACGGGGCTGGAGAGTTCTGATTTATAAATCAGTGCAAGAAATATTTTTGAAAACATCGATAAGAATTTGGATTAGGTTTCATTTGAAATTGAAATTTTTTGCGAAAAGAAAAATGCTATTCAGATTGCGTTAAAAAAATAAAAAAGCGGCAAAAAGTTGTTGACGAGGCCAACAACACGCGGTGTTCCCAAGCGGTCCCCCATCTAAGTACTAACCGCGCCCGACGCTGCTTAATTTCGGTGATCGGACGAGAACCGATGTGTTCAGCGTGGTATGGTCGTTGGCGAAAGTCGCAGGGCTAAGTGTTGGCCTTATACTCTGAATTCCACTCCTGCCCAGATATATTTACATCAGCTTCGAACATATAGAAAATGCTTATAATCGTAGGAAAAACTTTAAAACGGGGCTGGAGAGTTCTGATTTATAAATCAGTGCAAGAAATATTTTTGAAAACATCGATAAGAATTTGGATTAGGTTTCATTTGAAATTGAAATTTTTTGCGAAAAGAAAAATGCTATTCAGATTGCGTTAAAAAAATAAAAAGCGGCAAAAAGTTGTTGACGAGGCCAACAACACGCGGTGTTCCCAAGCGGTCCCCCATCTAAGTACTAACCGCGCCCGACGCTGCTTAATTTCGGTGATCGGACGAGAACCGATGTGTTCAGCGTGGTATGGTCGTTGGCGAAAGTCGCAGGGCTAAGTGTTGGCCTTATACTCTGAATTCCACTCCTGCCCAGATATATTTACATCAGCTTCGAACATATAGAAAATGCTTATAATCGTAGGAAAAACTTTAAAACGGGGCTGGAGAGTTCTGATTTATAAATCAGTGCAAGAAATATTTTTGAAAACATCGATAAGAATTTGGATTAGGTTTCATTTGAAATTGAAATTTTTTGCGAAAAGAAAAATGCTATTCAGATTGCGTTAAAAAAATAAAAAAGCGGCAAAAAGTTGTTGACGAGGCCAACAACACGCGGTGTTCCCAAGCGGTCCCCCATCTAAGTACTAACCGCGCCCGACGCTGCTTAATTTCGGTGATCGGACGAGAACCGATGTGTTCAGCGTGGTATGGTCGTTGGCGAAAGTCGCAGGGCTAAGTGTTGGCCTTATACTCTGAATTCCACTCCTGCCCAGATATATTTACATCAGCTTCGAACAATATAGAAAATGCTTATAATCGTAGGAAAAACTTTAAAACGGGGCTGGAGAGTTCTGATTTATAAATCAGTGCAAGAAATATTTTTGAAAACATCGATAAGAATTTGGATTAGGTTTCATTTGAAATTGAAATTTTTTGCGAAAAGAAAAATGCTATTCAGATTGCGTTAAAAAAATAAAAAAGCGGCAAAAAGTTGTTGACGAGGCCAACAACACGCGGTGTTCCCAAGCGGTCCCCCATCTAAGTACTAACCGCGCCCGACGCTGCTTAATTTCGGTGATCGGACGAGAACCGATGTGTTCAGCGTGGTATGGTCGTTGGCGAAAGTCGCAGGGCTAAGTGTTGGCCTTATACTCTGAATTCCACTCCTGCCCAGATATATTTACATCAGCTTCGAACAATATAGAAAATGCTTATAATCGTAGGAAAAACTTTAAAACGGGGCTGGAGAGTTCTGATTTATAAATCAGTGCAAGAAATATTTTTGAAAACATCGATAAGAATTTGGATTAGGTTTCATTTGAAATTGAAATTTTTTGCGAAAAGAAAAATGCTATTCAGATTGCGTTAAAAAAATAAAAAAGCGGCAAAAAGTTGTTGACGAGGCCAACAACACGCGGTGTTCCCAAGCGGTCCCCCATCTAAGTACTAACCGCGCCCGACGCTGCTTAATTTCGGTGATCGGACGAGAACCGATGTGTTCAGCGTGGTATGGTCGTTGGCGAAAGTCGCAGGGCTAAGTGTTGGCCTTATACTCTGAATTCCACTCCTGCCCAGATATATTTACATCAGCTTCGAACATATAGAAAATGCTTATAATCGTAGGAAAAACTTTGAAACGGGGCTGGAGAGTTCTGATTTATAAATCAGTGCAAGAAATATTTTTGAAAACATCGATAAGAATTTGGATTAGGTTTCATTTGAAATTGAAATTTTTTGCGAAAAGAAAAATGCTATTCAGATTGCGTTAAAAAAATAAAAAAGCGGCAAAAAGTTGTTGACGAGGCCAACAACACGCGGTGTTCCCAAGCGGTCCCCCATCTAAGTACTAACCGCGCCCGACGCTGCTTAATTTCGGTGATCGGACGAGAACCGATGTGTTCAGCGTGGTATGGTCGTTGGCGAAAGTCGCAGGGCTAAGTGTTGGCCTTATACTCTGAATTCCACTCCTGCCCAGATATATTTACATCAGCTTCGAACATATAGAAAATGCTTATAATCGTAGGAAAAACTTTAAAACGGGGCTGGAGAGTTCTGATTTATAAATCAGTGCAAGAAATATTTTTGAAAACATCGATAAGAATTTGGATTAGGTTTCATTTGAAATTGAAATTTTTTGCGAAAAGAAAAATGCTATTCAGATTGCGTTAAAAAAATAAAAAAGCGGCAAAAAGTTGTTGACGAGGCCAACAACACGCGGTGTTCCCAAGCGGTCCCCCATCTAAGTACTAACCGCGCCCGACGCTGCTTAATTTCGGTGATCGGACGAGAACCGATGTGTTCAGCGTGGTATGGTCGTTGGCGAAAGTCGCAGGGCTAAGTGTTGGCCTTATACTCTGAATTCCACTCCTGCCCAGATATATTTACATCAGCTTCGAACATATAGAAAATGCTTATAATCGTAGGAAAAACTTTAAAACGGGGCTGGAGAGTTCTGATTTATAAATCAGTGCAAGAAATATTTTTGAAACATCGATAAGAATTTGGATTAGGTTTCATTTGAAATTGAAATTTTTTGCGAAAAGAAAAATGCTATTCAGATTGCGTTAAAAAAATAAAAAAGCGGCAAAAAGTTGTTGACGAGGCCAACAACACGCGGTGTTCCCAAGCGGTCCCCCATCTAAGTACTAACCGCGCCCGACGCTGCTTAATTTCGGTGATCGGACGAGAACCGATGTGTTCAGCGTGGTATGGTCGTTGGCGAAAGTCGCAGGGCTAAGTGTTGGCCTTATACTCTGAATTCCACTCCTGCCCAGAGATATATTTACATCAGCTTCGAACAATATAGAAAATGCTTATAATCGTAGGAAAAACTTTAAAACGGGGCTGGAGAGTTCTGATTTATAAATCAGTGCAAGAAATATTTTTGAAAACATCGATAAGAATTTGGATTAGGTTTCATTTGAAATTGAAATTTTTTGCGAAAAGAAAAATGCTATTCAGATTGCGTTAAAAAAATAAAAAAGCGGCAAAAAGTTGTTGACGAGGCCAACAACACGCGGTGTTCCCAAGCGGTCCCCCATCTAAGTACTAACCGCGCCCGACGCTGCTTAATTTCGGTGATCGGACGAGAACCGATGTGTTCAGCGTGGTATGGTCGTTGGCGAAAGTCGCAGGGCTAAGTGTTGGCCTTATACTCTGAATTCCACTCCTGCCCAGATATATTTACATCAGCTTCGAACATATAGAAAATGCTTATAATCGTAGGAAAAACTTTAAAACGGGGCTGGAGAGTTCTGATTTATAAATCAGTGCAAGAAATATTTTTGAAAACATCGATAAGAATTTGGATTAGGTTTCATTTGAAATTGAAATTTTTTGCGAAAAGAAAAATGCTATTCAGATTGCGTTAAAAAAATAAAAAAGCGGCAAAAAGTTGTTGACGAGGCCAACAACACGCGGTGTTCCCAAGCGGTCCCCCATCTAAGTACTAACCGCGCCCGACGCTGCTTAATTTCGGTGATCGGACGAGAACCGATGTGTTCAGCGTGGTATGGTCGTTGGCGAAAGTCGCAGGGCTAAGTGTTGGCCTTATACTCTGAATTCCACTCCTGCCCAGATATATTTACATCAGCTTCGAACAATATAGAAAATGCTTATAATCGTAGGAAAAACTTTAAAACGGGGCTGGAGAGTTCTGATTTATAAATCAGTGCAAGAAATATTTTTGAAAACATCGATAAGAATTTGGATTAGGTTTCATTTGAAATTGAAATTTTTTGCGAAAAGAAAAATGCTATTCAGATTGCGTTAAAAAAATAAAAAAGCGGCAAAAAGTTGTTGACGAGGCCAACAACACGCGGTGTTCCCAAGCGGTCCCCCATCTAAGTACTAACCGCGCCCGACGCTGCTTAATTTCGGTGATCGGACGAGAACCGATGTGTTCAGCGTGGTATGGTCGTTGGCGAAAGTCGCAGGGCTAAGTGTTGGCCTTATACTCTGAATTCCACTCCTGCCCAGAGAATATATTTACATCAGCTTCGAACAATATAGAAAATGCTTATAATCGTAGGAAAAACTTTAAAACGGGGCTGGAGAGTTCTGATTTATAAATCAGTGCAAGAAATATTTTTGAAAACATCGATAAGAATTTGGATTAGGTTTCATTTGAAATTGAAATTTTTTGCGAAAAGAAAAATGCTATTCAGATTGCGTTAAAAAAATAAAAAAGCGGCAAAAAGTTGTTGACGAGGCCAACAACACGCGGTGTTCCCAAGCGGTCCCCCCTCTAAGTACTAACCGCGCCCGACGCTGCTTAATTTCGGTGATCGGACGAGAACCGATGTGTTCAGCGTGGTATGGTCGTTGGCGAAAGTCGCAGGGCTAAGTGTTGGCCTTATACTCTGAATTCCACTCCTGCCCAGATATATTTACATCAGCTTCGAACATATAGAAAATGCTTATAGTCGTAGGAAAAACTTTGAAACGGGGTTGGAGAGTTCTGATTTATAAATCAGTGCAAGAAATATTTTTGAAAACATCGATAAGAATTTGGATTAGGTTTCATTTGAAATTGAAATTTTTTGCGAAAAGAAAAATGCTATTCAGATTGCGTTAAAAAAATAAAAAAGCGGCAAAAAGTTGTTGACGAGGCCAACAACACGCGGTGTTCCCAAGCGGTCCCCCATCTAAGTACTAACCGCGCCCGACGCTGCTTAATTTCGGTGATCGGACGAGAACCGATGTGTTCAGCGTGGTATGGTCGTTGGCGAAAGTCGCAGGGCTAAGTGTTGGCCTTATACTCTGAATTCCACTCCTGCCCAGATATATTTACATCAGCTTCGAACATATAGAAAATGCTTATAATCGTAGGAAAAACTTTAAAACGGGGCTGGAGAGTTCTGATTTATAAATCAGTGCAAGAAATATTTTTGAAAACATCGATAAGAATTTGGATTAGGTTTCATTTGAAATTGAAATTTTTTGCGAAAAGAAAAATGCTATTCAGATTGCGTTAAAAAAATAAAAAAGCGGCAAAAAGTTGTTGACGAGGCCAACAACACGCGGTGTTCCCAAGCGGTCCCCCATCTAAGTACTAACCGCGCCCGACGCTGCTTAATTTCGGTGATCGGACGAGAACCGATGTGTTCAGCGTGGTATGGTCGTTGGCGAAAGTCGCAGGGCTAAGTGTTGGCCTTATACTCTGAATTCCACTCCTGCCCAGAGATATATTTACATCAGCTTCGAACAATATAGAAAATGCTTATAATCGTAGGAAAAACTTTAAAACGGGGCTGGAGAGTTCTGATTTATAAATCAGTGCAAGAAATATTTTTGAAAACATCGATAAGAATTTGGATTAGGTTTCATTTGAAATTGAAATTTTTTGCGAAAAGAAAAATGCTATTCAGATTGCGTTAAAAAAATAAAAAAGCGGCAAAAAGTTGTTGACGAGGCCAACAACACGCGGTGTTCCCAAGCGGTCCCCCATCTAAGTACTAACCGCGCCCGACGCTGCTTAATTTCGGTGATCGGACGAGAACCGATGTGTTCAGCGTGGTATGGTCGTTGGCGAAAGTCGCAGGGCTAAGTGTTGGCCTTATACTCTGAATTCCACTCCTGCCCAGAGATATATTTACATCAGCTTCGAACAATATAGAAAATGCTTATAATCGTAGGAAAAACTTTAAAACGGGGCTGGAGAGTTCTGATTTATAAATCAGTGCAAGAAATATTTTTGAAAACATCGATAAGAATTTGGATTAGGTTTCATTTGAAATTGAAATTTTTTGCGAAAAGAAAAATGCTATTCAGATTGCGTTAAAAAAATAAAAAAGCGGCAAAAAGTTGTTGACGAGGCCAACAACACGCGGTGTTCCCAAGCGGTCCCCCATCTAAGTACTAACCGCGCCCGACGCTGCTTAATTTCGGTGATCGGACGAGAACCGATGTGTTCAGCGTGGTATGGTCGTTGGCGAAAGTCGCAGGGCTAAGTGTTGGCCTTATACTCTGAATTCCACTCCTGCCCAGATATATTTACATCAGCTTCGAACATATAGAAAATGCTTATAATCGTAGGAAAAACTTTAAAACGGGGCTGGAGAGTTCTGATTTATAAATCAGTGCAAGAAATATTTTTGAAAACATCGATAAGAATTTGGATTAGGTTTCATTTGAAATTGAAATTTTTTGCGAAAAGAAAAATGCTATTCAGATTGCGTTAAAAAAATAAAAAAGCGGCAAAAAGTTGTTGACGAGGCCAACAACACGCGGTGTTCCCAAGCGGTCCCCCATCTAAGTACTAACCGCGCCCGACGCTGCTTAATTTCGGTGATCGGACGAGAACCGATGTGTTCAGCGTGGTATGGTCGTTGGCGAAAGTCGCAGGGCTAAGTGTTGGCCTTATACTCTGAATTCCACTCCTGCCCAGATATATTTACATCAGCTTCGAACATATAGAAAATGCTTATAATCGTAGGAAAAACTTTAAAACGGGGCTGGAGAGTTCTGATTTATAAATCAGTGCAAGAAATATTTTTGAAAACATCGATAAGAATTTGGATTAGGTTTCATTTGAAATTGAAATTTTTTGCGAAAAGAAAAATGCTATTCAGATTGCGTTAAAAAAATAAAAAAGCGGCAAAAAGTTGTTGACGAGGCCAACAACACGCGGTGTTCCCAAGCGGTCCCCCATCTAAGTACTAACCGCGCCCGACGCTGCTTAATTTCGGTGATCGGACGAGAACCGATGTGTTCAGCGTGGTATGGTCGTTGGCGAAAGTCGCAGGGCTAAGTGTTGGCCTTATACTCTGAATTCCACTCCTGCCCAGATATATTTACATCAGCTTCGAACATATAGAAAATGCTTATAATCGTAGGAAAAACTTTAAAACGGGGCTGGAGAGTTCTGATTTATAAATCAGTGCAAGAAATATTTTTGAAAACATCGATAAGAATTTGGATTAGGTTTCATTTGAAATTGAAATTTTTTGCGAAAAGAAAAATGCTATTCAGATTGCGTTAAAAAAATAAAAAAGCGGCAAAAAGTTGTTGACGAGGCCAACAACACGCGGTGTTCCCAAGCGGTCCCCATCTAAGTACTAACCGCGCCCGACGCTGCTTAATTTCGGTGATCGGACGAGAACCGATGTGTTCAGCGTGGTATGGTCGTTGGCGAAAGTCGCAGGGCTAAGTGTTGGCCTTATACTCTGAATTCCACTCCTGCCCAGATATATTTACATCAGCTTCGAACATATAGAAAATGCTTATAATCGTAGGAAAAACTTTAAAACGGGGCTGGAGAGTTCTGATTTATAAATCAGTGCAAGAAATATTTTTGAAACATCGATAAGAATTTGGATTAGGTTTCATTTGAAATTGAAATTTTTTGCGAAAAGAAAAATGCTATTCAGATTGCGTTAAAAAAATAAAAAAGCGGCAAAAAGTTGTTGACGAGGCCAACAACACGCGGTGTTCCCAAGCGGTCCCCCATCTAAGTACTAACCGCGCCCGACGCTGCTTAATTTCGGTGATCGGACGAGAACCGATGTGTTCAGCGTGGTATGGTCTTTGGCGAAAGTCTCAGGTCTAAGTGTTGGCCTTATACTCTGAATTCCACTCCTGCCCAGATATATTTACATCAGCTTCGAACATATAGAAAATGCTTATAATCGTAGGAAAAACTTTAAAACGGGGCTGGAGAGTTCTGATTTATAAATCAGTGCAAGAAATATTTTTGAAAACATCGATAAGAATTTGGATTAGGTTTCATTTGAAATTGAAATTTTTTGCGAAAAGAAAAATGCTATTCAGATTGCGTTAAAAAAATAAAAAAGCGGCAAAAAGTTGTTGACGAGGCCAACAACACGCGGTGTTCCCAAGCGGTCCCCCATCTAAGTACTAACCGCGCCCGACGCTGCTTAATTTCGGTGATCGGACGAGAACCGATGTGTTCAGCGTGGTATGGTCGTTGGCGAAAGTCGCAGGGCTAAGTGTTGGCCTTATACTCTGAATTCCACTCCTGCCCAGATATATTTACATCAGCTTCGAACATATAGAAAATGCTTATAATCGTAGGAAAACTTTGAAACGGGGCTGGAGAGTTCTGATTTATAAATCAGTGCAAGAAATATTTTGAAAACATCGATAAGAATTTGGATTAGGTTTCATTTGAAATTGAAATTTTTGCGAAAAGAAAAATGCTATTCAGATTGCGTTAAAAAAATAAAAAAGCGGCAAAAAGTTGTTGACGAGGCCAACAACACGCGGTGTTCCCAAGCGGTCCCCCATCTAAGTACTAACCGCGCCCGACGCTGCTTAATTTCGGTGATCGGACGAGAACCGATGTGTTCAGCGTGGTATGGTCGTTGACGAAAGTCGCAGGGCTAAGTGTTGGCCTTATACTCTGAATTCCACTCCTGCCCAGAGATTATATTTACATCAGCTTCGAACAATATAGAAAATGCTTATAATCGTAGGAAAAACTTTGAAACGGGGCTGGAGAGTTCTGATTTATAAATCAGTGCAAGAAATATTTTTGAAAACATCGATAAGAATTTGGATTAGGTTTCATTTGAAATTGAAATTTTTTGCGAAAAGAAAAATTCTATTCAGATTGCGTTAAAAAAATAAAAAAGCGGCAAAAAGTTGTTGACGAGGCCAACAACACGCGGTGTTCCCAAGCGGTCCCCCATCTAAGTACTAACCGCGCCCGACGCTGCTTAATTTCGGTGATCGGACGAGAACCGATGTGTTCAGCGTGGTATGGTCGTTGGCGAAAGTCGCAGGGCTAAGTGTTGGCCTTATACTCTGAATTCCACTCCTGCCCAGATATATTTACATCAGCTTCGAACAATATAGAAAGGGGTTATAAGCGTAGGCTACCGATTGAAACCGCGCTGGAGAGTTCTGATTTATAAATCAGTGCAAGAAATATTTTTGAAAACATCGATAAGAATTTGGATTAGGTTTCATTTGAAATTGAAATTTTTTGCGAAAAGAAAAATGCTATTTAGATTGCGTTAAAAAAATAAAAAAGCGGCAAAAAGTTGTTGACGAGGCCAACAACACGCGGTGTTCCCAAGCGGTCCCCCATCTAAGTACTAACCGCGCCCGACGCTGCTTAATTTCGGTGATCGGACGAGAACCGATGTGTTCAGCGTGGTATGGTCGTTGGCGAAAGTCGCAGGGCTAAGTGTTGGCCTTATACTCTGAATTCCACTCCTGCCCAGATATATTTACATCAGCTTCGAACATATAGAAAATGCTTATAATCGTAGGAAAAACTTTAAAACGGGGCTGGAGAGTTCTGATTTATAAATCAGTGCAAGAAATATTTTTGAAAACATCGATAAGAATTTGGATTAGGTTTCATTTGAAATTGAAATTTTTTGCGAAAAGAAAATGCTATTCAGATTGCGTTAAAAAATAAAAAGCGGCAAAAAGTTGTTGACGAGGCACAACAACACGCGGTGTTCCCAAGCGGTCCCCATCTAAGTACTAACCGCGCCCGACGCTGCTTAATTTCGGTGATCGGACGAGAACCGATGTGTTCAGCGTGGTATGGTCGTTGGCGAAAGTCGCAGGGCTAAGTGTTGGCCTTATACTCTGAATTCCACTCCTGCCCAGATATATTTACATCAGCTTCGAACATATAGAAAATGCTTATAGTCGTAGGAAAAACTTTAAACGGGCTGGAGAGTTCTGATTTATAAATCAGTGCAAGAAATATTTTTGAAAACATCGATAAGAATTTGGATTAGGTTTCATTTGAAATTGAAATTTTTTGCGAAAAGAAAAATGCTATTCAGATTGCGTTAAAAAAATAAAAAAGCGGCAAAAAGTTGTTGACGAGGCCAACAACACGCGGTGTTCCCAAGCGGCCCCCATCTAAGTACTAACCGCGCCCGACGCTGCTTAATTTCGGTGATCGGACGAGAACCGATGTGTTCAGCGTGGTATGGTCGTTGGCGAAAGTCGCAGGGCTAAGTGTTGGCCTTATACTCTGAATTCCACTCCTGCCCAGATATATTTACATCAGCTTCGAACATATAGAAAATGCTTATAATCGTAGGAAAAACTTTAAAACGGGGCTGGAGAGTTCTGATTTATAAATCAGTGCAAGAAATATTTTTGAAAACATCGATAAGAATTTGGATTAGGTTTCTTTGAAATTGAAATTTTTTGCGAAAAGAAAAATGCTATTCAGATTGCGTTAAAAAAATAAAAAAGCGGCAAAAAGTTGTTGGACGGAGGCCAACAACACGCGGTGTTCCCAAGCGGTCCCCCATCTAAGTACTAACCGCGCCCGACGCTGCTTAATTTCGGTGATCGGACGAGAACCGATGTGTTCAGCGTGGTATGGTCGTTGGCGAAAGCCGCAGGGCTAAGTGTTGGCCTTATACTCTGAATTCCACTCCTGCCCAGATATATTTACATCAGCTTCGAACATATAGAAAATGCTTATAATCGTAGGAAAAACTTTAAAACGGGGCTGGAGAGTTCTGATTTATAAATCAGTGCAAGAAATATTTTTGAAAACATCGATAAGAATTTGGATTAGGTTTCATTTGAAATTGAAATTTTTTGCGAAAAGAAAAATGCTATTCAGATTGCGTTAAAAAAATAAAAAAGCGGCAAAAAGTTGTTGACGAGGCCAACAACACGCGGTGTTCCCAAGCGGTCCCCCATCTAAGTACTAACCGCGCCCGACGCTGCTTAATTTCGGTGATCGGACGAGAACCGATGTGTTCAGCGTGGTATGGTCGTTGGCGAAAGTCGCAGGGCTAAGTGTTGGCCTTATACTCTGAATTCCACTCCTGCCCAGATATATTTACATCAGCTTCGACATATAGAAAATGCTTATAATCGTAGGAAAAACTTTAAAACGGGGCTGGAGAGTTCTGATTTATAAATCAGTGCAAGAAATATTTTTGAAACATCGATAAGAATTTGGATTAGGTTTCATTTGAAATTGAAATTTTTTGCGAAAAGAAAAATGCTATTCAGATTGCGTTAAAAAAATAAAAAGCGGCAAAAAGTTGTTGACGAGGCCAACAAACGCGGTGTTCCCAAGCGGTCCCCCATCTAAGTACTAACCGCGCCCGACGCTGCTTAATTTCGGTGATCGGACGAGAACCGATGTGTTCAGCGTGGTATGGTCGTTGGCGAAAGTCGCAGGGCTAAGTGTTGGCCTTATACTCTGAATTCCACTCCTGCCCAGATATATTTACATCAGCTTCGAACATATAGAAAATGCTTATAATCGTAGGAAAAACTTTAAAACGGGGCTGGAGAGTTCTGATTTATAAATCAGTGCAAGAAATATTTTTGAAAACATCGATAAGAATTTGGATTAGGTTTTCATTTGAAATTGAAATTTTTTGCGAAAAGAAAAATGCTATTCAGATTGCGTTAAAAAAATAAAAAAGCGGCAAAAAGTTGTTGACGAGGCCAACAACACGCGGTGTTCCCAAGCGGTCCCCCATCTAAGTACTAACCGCGCCCGACGCTGCTTAATTTCGGTGATCGGACGAGAACCGATGTGTTCAGCGTGGTATGGTCGTTGGCGAAAGTCGCAGGGCTAAGTGTTGGCCTTATACTCTGAATTCCACTCCTGCCCAGATATATTTACATCAGCTTCGAACATATAGAAAATGCTTATAATCGTAGGAAAAACTTTAAAACGGGGCTGGAGAGTTCTGATTTATAATCAGTGCAAGAAAATATTTTTGAAAACATCGATAAGAGATTTGGATTAGGTTTCATTTGAAATTGAAATTTTTTGCGAAAAGAAAAATGCTATTCAGATTGCGTTAAAAAAATAAAAAAGCGGCAAAAAGTTGTTGACGAGGCCAACAACACGCGGTGTTCCCAAGCGGTCCCCCATCTAAGTACTAACCGCGCCCGACGCTGCTTAATTTCGGTGATCGGACGAGAACCGATGTGTTCAGCGTGGTATGGTCGTTGGCGAAAGTCGCAGGGCTAAGTGTTGGCCTTATACTCTGAATTCCACTCCTGCCCAGATATTTTACATCAGCTTCGAACATATAGAAAATGCTTATAATCGTAGGAAAAACTTTAAAACGGGGCTGGAGAGTTCTGATTTATAAATCAGTGCAAGAATATTTTTGAAAACATCGATAAGAATTTGGATTAGGTTTCATTGAAATTGAAATTTTTTGCGAAAAGAAAATGCTATTCAGATTGCGTTAAAAAAATAAAAAAGCGGCAAAAGTTGTTGACGGAGGCCAACAACACGCGGTGTTCCCAAGCGGTCCCCATCTAAGTACTAACCGCGCCCGACGCTGCTTAATTTCGGTGATGATCGGACGAAACCGATGTGTTCAGCGTGGTATGGTCGTTGGCGAAAGTCGCAGGGCTAAGGTGTTGGCCTTATACTCTGAATTCCACTCCTGCCCGATATATTTACATCAGCTTCGAACATATAGAAAAATGCTTATAATCGTAGGAAAAACTTTAAAACGGGGCTGGAGAGTTCTGATTTATAAATCAGTGCAAGAAATATTTTTGAAAACATCGATAGAATTTGATTTGGATTAGGTTTCATTTGAAATTGAAATTTTTTTGCGAAAAGAAAAATGCTATTCAGATTGCGTTAAAAAAATAAAAAAGCGGCAAAAAGTGTTGACGAGGCCAACAACACGCGGTGTTCCAAGCGGTCCCCCATCTAAGTACTAACCGCGCCCGACGCTGCTTAATTTCGGTGATCGGACGAGAACCGATGTGTTCAGCGTGGTATGGTCGTTGGCGAAAGTCGCAGGGCTAAGTGTTGGCCTTATACTCTGAATTCCACTCCTGCCAGAGATTATTTACATCAGCTTCGAACAATATAGAAAATGCTTATAATCGTAGGAAAAACTTTAAAACGGGGCTGGAGAGTTCTGATTTATAAATCAGTGCAAGAAATTTTTTGAAAACATCGATAAAAATTTGGATTAGGTTTCATTTGAAATTGAAATTTTTTGCGAAAAGAAAAATGCTATTCAGATTGCGTTAAAAAAATAAAAAAGCGGCAAAAAGTTGTTGACGAGGCCAACAACACGCGGTGTTCCCAGCGGTCCCCCATCTAAGTACTAACCGCGCCCGACGCTGCTTAATTTCGGTGATCGGACGAGAACCGATGTGTTCAGCGTGGTATGGTCGTTGGCGAAAGTCGCAGGCTAAGTGTTGGCCTTATACTCTGAATTCCACTCCTGCCCAGAGATATATTACATCAGCTTCGAACATATAGAAAATGCTTATAATCGTAGGAAAAACTTTAAAACGGGGCTGGAGAGTTCTTATATATAAATCAGTGCAAGAAATATTTAAGAAACCAACGATAAGAATATGGATTAGGTTTCATTTGAAATTGAAATTTTTTGCGAAAAGAAAAATGCTATTCAGATTGCGTTAAAAAAATAAAAAAGCGGCAAAAAGTTGTTGACGAGGCAACAACACGCGGTGTTCCCAGCGGTCCCCCATCTAAGTACTAACCCGCGCCCGACGCTGCTTAATTTCGGTGATCGGACGAGAACCGATGTGTTCAGCGTGGTATGGTCGTTGGCGAAAGTCGCAGAGCTAAGTGTTGGCCTTATACTCTGAATTCCACTCCTGCCCAGATATATTTACATCAGCTTCGAACATATGAAAATGCTTATAATCGTAGGAAAACTTTAAAACGGGCTGGAGAGTTCGGATTTTTAAATCAGTGCAAGAAATATTTTTTGAAAACATCGATAAGAATTTGGATTAGGTTTCATTTGAATTGAAATTTTTTGCGAAAAGAAAAATGCTATTCAGATTGCGTTAAAAAAATAAAAAAGCGGGCAAAATTTTTTGACGAGGCCAACAACACGCGGTGTTCCCAAGCGGTCCCCATCTAAGTACTAACCGCGCCCGACGCTGCTTAATTTCGGTGATCGGACGAGAACCGATGTGTTCAGCGTGGTATGGTCGTTGGCGAAAGTCGCAGTGCTAAGTGTTGGCCTTATACTCTGAATTCCACTCCTGCCCAGATATATTTACATCAGCTTCGAAAATATAGAAAATGGCTTATAAATCGTAGGAAAACTTTAAAACGGGGCTGGAGAGTTCTGATTTATAAATCAGTGCAAGAAATATTTTTGAAAACATCGATATAATTTGGATTAGGTTTCATTTGAAATTGAAATTTTTTGCGAAAAGAAAAAATGCTATTCAGATTGCGTTAAAAAAATAAAAAAGCGGCAAATTGTTGACGAGGCCAACAACACGCGGTGTTTCCCAAGCGGTCCCCCATCTAAAGTACTAACCGCGCCCGACGCTGCTTAATTTCGGTGATCGGACGAGAACCGATGTGTTCAGCGTGGTATGGTCGTTTGGCGAAAGTCGCAGGGCTAAGTGTTGCCTTATACTCTGAATTCCACTCCTGCCCAGATATATTTACATCAGCTTCGAACATATAGAAAATGCTTATAATCGTAGGAAAAACTTTAAACGGGCTGGAGAGTTCTGATTTATAAATCAGTGCAAGAAAATATTTTTGAAAACATCGATAAGAATTTGGATTAGGTTTCATTTGAAATTGAAATTTTTTTGCGAAAAGAAAAATGCTATTCAGATTGCGTTAAAAAAATAAAAAAGCGGCAAAA
>NW_027221622.1:0-40077 GCF_030179915.1 Drosophila takahashii
TGACAATATTATTATTCTTCGTAATTCGTTACAAATATGCCATTAATATATATATACGTCAGCTTTAAACGAATTTAATAAAATGTTTTTATCATTATATATAAAGAATTAATTGCAAATAAAAGTTATATACAACCTCAACTCATATGGGACTACCCCTGAATTTAAGCATATTAATTAGGGGAGGAAAAGAAACTAACAAGGATTTTCTTAGTAGCGGCGAGCGAAAGAAATCAGTTCAGCACTAAGTCACTTTGTCTATATGGCAAATGTGAGATGCAGTGTATGGAGCGTCAATATTCAGTATGAGAAATTAACGATTTAAGTCCTTCTTAAATGAGGCCATTTACCCATAGAGGGTGCCAGGCCCGTATAACGTTAATGATTACTAGATGATGTTTCCAGAGTCGTGTTGCTTGATAGTGCAGCACTAAGTGGGTGGTAAACTCATCTAAAACTAACTATATAACATGAGACCGATAGTAAAACAAGTACCGTGAGGGAAAGTTGAAAAGAACTCTGAATAGAGAGTTAAACAGTACGTGAAACTGCTTAGAGGTTAAGCCCGATGAACCTGAATATCCGTTATGGAAAATTCATCATTAAATTGTAATATTTAAACAATATTATGATAATATTGTGCATTTTTTCCATATAAGGACATTGTAATCTATTAGCATACCAAATTTATCATAAAATATAACTTATAGTTTATTCAAATTAAATTGCTTGCATTTTAACACAGAATAATGTTATTATTTGATAAGTGCTGATAGATTTATATGAATACAGTGCGTTAATTTTTCGGAATTATATAATGGCATGATTATCATTGATTTTTTGTGTTTATTATATGCACTTGTAGGATTAACAATGCGAAAGATTCAGGATACCTTCGGGACCCGTCTTGAAACACGGACCAAGGAGTCTAACATATGTGCAAGTTATTGGGATATAAACCTAATAGCGTAATTAACTTGACTAATAATGGGATTAGTTTTTTAACTATTTATAGCTAATTACACAATCCCGGGCGTTCTATATAGTTATGTATAATGATATTTATATTATTATGCCTCTAACTGGAACGTACCTTGAGCATATATGCTGTGACCCGAAAGATGGTGAACTATACTTGATCAGTTGAAGTCAGGGAAACCTGATGGAAGACCGAAACAGTTCTGACGTGCAAATCGATTGTCAGAATTGAGTATAGGGGCGAAAGACCAATCGAACCATCTAGTAGCTGGTTCCTTCCGAAGTTTCCCTCAGGATAGCTGGTGCATTTAATATTATATAAAATAATCTTATCTGGTAAAGCGAATGATTAGAGGCCTTAGGGTCGAAACGATCTTAACCTATTCTCAAACTTTAAATGGGTAAGAACCTTAACTTTCTTGATATGAAGTTTAAGGTTATGATATAATGTGCCCAGTGGGCCACTTTTGGTAAGCAGAACTGGCGCTGTGGGATGAACCAAACGTAATGTTACGGTGCCAAATTAACAACTCATGCAGATACCATGAAAGGCGTTGGTTGCTTAAAACAGCAGGACGGTGATCATGGAAGTCGAAAATCCGCTAAGGAGTGTGTAACAACTCACCTGCCGAAGCAACTAGCCCTTAAAATGGATGGCGCTTAAGTTGTATACCTATACATTACCGCTAAAGTAGATGATTTATATTACTTGTGATATAAATTTTGAAACTTTAGTGAGTAGGAAGGTACAATGGTATGCGTAGAAGTGTTTGGCGTAAGCCTGCATGGAGCTGCCTTGGTACAGATCTTGGTGGTAGTAGCAAATAATCGAATGAGACCTTGGAGGACTGAAGTGGAGAAGGGTTTCGTGTGAACAGTGGTTGATCACGAGTTAGTCGGTCCTAAGTTCAAGCGAAAGCCGAAAATTTTCAAGTAAAACCAAAACGCAATATATACATATCAATATAATATAATATACTTGAATAATTTTGAACTAAAGGGAATACGGTTCCAATTCCGTAACCTGTTGAGTATCCGTTTGTTATTATATGGGCCTCGTGCTCATCCTGGCAACAGGAACGACCATAAAGAAGCCGTCGAGAGATATCGGAAGAGTTTTCTTTCTGTTTTATAGCCGTACTACCATGGAAGTCTTTCGCAGAGAGATATGGTAGATGGGCTAGAAGAGCATGACATATACTGTTGTGTCGATATTTTCTCCTCGGACCTTGAAAATTTATGGTGGGGACACGCAAACTTCTCAACAGGCCGTACCATATCCGCAGCTGGTCTCCAAGGTGAAGAGTCTCTAGTCGATAGAATAATGTAGGTAAGGGAAGTCGGCAAATTAGATCCGTAACTTCGGGATAAGGATTGGCTCTGAAGATTGAGATAGTCGGGCTTGATTGGGAAACAATAACATGGTTTATGTGCTCGTTCTGGGTAAATAGAGTTTCTAGCATTTATGTTAGTTACTTGTTCCCCGGATAGTTAGTTACGTAGCCAATTGTGGAACTTTCTTGCTAAAATTTTTTCTTAAAGTATTCTTATACTAATTGGGTCAAACCAATTAGTTCTTATTAATTATAACGATTATCAATTAACAATCAATTCAGAACTGGCACGGACTTGGGGAATCCGACTGTCTAATTAAAACAAAGCATTGTGATGGCCCTAGCGGGTGTTGACACAATGTGATTTCTGCCCAGTGCTCTGAATGTCAAAGTGAAGAAATTCAAGTAAGCGCGGGTCAACGGCGGGAGTAACTATGACTCTCTTAAGGTAGCCAAATGCCTCGTCATCTAATTAGTGACGCGCATGAATGGATTAACGAGATTCCTACTGTCCCTATCTACTATCTAGCGAAACCACAGCCAAGGGAACGGGCTTGGAATAATACCGGGGAAAGAAGACCCTTTTGAGCTTGACTCTAATCTGGCAGTGTAAGGAGACATAAGAGGTGTAGAATAAGTGGGAGATATTAGACTTCGGTTTGGTATCGTCAATGAAATACCACTACTCTTATTGTTTCCTTACTTACTTGATTAAATGGAACGTGTATCATTTCCTAGCCATTATACGGATATATTTATTATATATATATATATATGATCAAAGTATCACGAGTTTGTTATATAATCGCAAACAAATTCTTTAATAAAACGGTGCATTTATGTATTTTTGATTTGAAAATTTGGTATAACTCCAATTACTCAGGTATGATCCAATTCAAGGACATTGCCAGGTAGGGAGTTTGACTGGGGCGGTACATCTCTCAAATAATAACGGAGGTGTCCCAAGGCCAGCTCAGTGCGGACAGAAACCACACATAGAGCAAAAGGGCAAATGCTGACTTGATCTCGGTGTTCAGTACACACAGGGACAGCAAAAGCTCGGCCTATCGATCCTTTTGGTTTAAAGAGTTTTTAACAAGAGGTGTCAGAAAAGTTACCATAGGGATAACTGGCTTGTGGCGGCCAGCGTTCATAGCGACGTCGTTGTTTGATCCTTCGATGTCGGCTCTTCCTATCATTGTGAAGCAAAATTCACCAAGCGTTGGATTGTTCACCCATGCAAGGGAACGTGAGCTGGGTTTAGACCGTCGTGAGACAGGTTAGTTTTACCCTACTAATGACAAAACGTTGTTGCGACAGCATTCCTGCGTAGTACGAGAGGAACCGCAGGTACGGACCAATGGCACAATACTTGTTCGAGCGAACAGTGGTATGACGCTACGTCCGTTGGATTATGCCTGAACGCCTCTAAGGTCGTATCCGTGCTGGACTGCAATGATAAATAAGGGGCAATTTGCATTGTATGGCTTCTAAACCATTTAAAGTTTATAATTTACTTTATAAACGACAATGGATGTGATGCCAATGTAATTTGTAACATAGTAAATTGGGAGGATCTTCGATCACCTGATGCCGCGCTAGTTACATATAAAAGCATTATTTAATACAATGACAAAGCCTAGAATCAATTGTAAACGACTTTTGTAACAGGCAAGGTGTTGTAAGTGGTTGAGCAGCTGCCATACTGCGATCCACTGAAGCTTATCCTTTGCTTGATGATTCGATAATAAACATAAATTTAATTGTGTTTATTTTGTTTGGCTTTTTTAAGTCAGAATATATATATATATATAAAAATATATATATAAAATAATAATTATATTTAAATAATTTTTATTTAAATATATTTAACAATGGTAGCCATATGTATTGTCATCCTATTAGTGACGCGTATAAAAATTTTCTAAGTCCGAACATGCAAATAAGAGACATATGCAAGTATATGTACTTCTTAAGGTAGCCAACTGAATCGTCATCCTATTAGTGACGTGTATACAAATATTCTAAGTCCGAACATACAAGTAAGAGACATATGCAAGTATATGTACCTCTTAAGGTAGCCAACTGAATCGTCATCCTATTAGTGACGTGTATAACAAATATTCTAAGTCCGAACATACAAGTAAGAGACATATGCAAGTATATGTACCTCTTAAGGTAGCCAACTGAATCGTCATCCTATTAGTGACGTGTATAAAAATATTCTAAGTCCGAACATACAAATAAGAGACATATGCAAGTATATGTACCTCTTAAGGTAGCCAACTGAATCGTCATCCTATTAGTGACGTGTATAAAAATATTCTAAGTCCGAACATACAAGTAAGAGACATATGCAAGTATATGTACCTCTTAGGTAGCCAACTGAATCGTCATCCTATTAGTGACGTGTATAAAAATATTCTAAGTCCGAACATACAAGTAAGAGACATATGCAAGTCAATGTTCCTCTTAAAATAGATGATTGAATCGTCATCCTATTAGTGACGTGTATAAAAATATTCCAAGTCCAAACATGAGTTATATGGATATGAAAATAATATTAAGTTCTAGTATGGATATGAAAAAAATGAGTTATATGGATATGGGAAAAATAAAAAGTTCTAGTATGGATATGAAAAAAATGAGTTATGTGGATATGGGAAAAATAATAATTTCTAGTATGGATATGTAAAAAAATGAGTTATATGGATATGGAAAAGAATACATAGTTCTAGTATGGATATGGAAAAATGAGTTATATGAATATGGGAAAAATGATAAGTTCTAGTATGGATATGAAAAAATATTGAGTTATATGGATATTAAAGAAATAATAAGTTCTAGTATGGATATGGAATAAAATGAGTTATATAGATATGGCAAAAAATTTAATGTTCTAGTATGGATATGAAAAAAATTAGTTATATGAATATGGAAAATTTATAAGTTCTAGTATGGATATGGGAAAAATAATAAGTTCTAGTATGGATATAAAAAATATTGAGTTATATGGATATTAAAGAAATAATAAGTTCTAGTATGGATATGGAAAAAAATTAGTTATATTGATATGCTAAATAATGAGTTATATGCATATGGGAAAAATACTAAGTTGTAGTATGGATATGGGAAGAATACTGAGTTCTAGTATGGATATGGGAAAAATAATCAGTTCTAGTATGGATATGAAAAAATATGAGTTTTATGGATATTGAAGAGATAATAAGCTCTAGTATGGATATGGAAAAAATTAATTATATTGTAATAGTAAATAATAAGTTATATGGATATAGGAAGAAAATTAGGTTCTAGTATGGATATGAAAAAAATTAGTTCTATGGATATGGGAAAAATAAAAAGTTCTGGTATGGATATGGAAAAATATTAAGTTATATGGATATTAAAGAAATAATAAGTTCTAGTATGGATATGGAATAAAATGAGTTATATAGATATGGCAAAAATATAATGTTCTAGTATGGATATGAAAAAAATTAGTTATATGAATATGGGAAAATTTATAAGTTCTAGTATGGATATGGGAAAAAGAATAAGTTCTAGTATGGATATGAAAAAATATTGAGTTATATGAATATTAAAGAAATAATAAGTTCTAGTATGAATATGGAAAAATATTATTTATATTGATATGGTAAATAATGATTTATATGGATATGGGATAAATACTAAATTCTAGTGTGGATATGGATAATTATATAGATATAGAACAAAAAATAAGTTATATGGATATGGTGGCATCAGTACGAAATATGCCCAATTTACATACACCGGAGCCGCAGTACGATAAATACCCAATATTTAGACGTCGTGGCCAAAAACATATATAGGGAGGCAGTGCTCGCCGACCGGCGTATTGTTCAAAATTTATGTTTATCATATTATTTTGGCAATGCTATATATAAATGATATCTTATACATATAATTCAATTATAGCGATATGGAAATACCATATTATATGTATAAAGAAAAAAAATGTATAATAAAATATACATTGACATACAAATATGGCTAGTTGTATGGATATGCCGTATTCATTATATGGATACGGCATATAGATTATATAAATATGACCAAAAAATATTTTATATTGATATGGCAAATAAAGAATTACTTGAATATGGAAATAAAAGAAGTTATATTGATATGGAAGAAAATAATGAGTCATATAGATATGTTGGCATCAGTACGAAATATGCCCAATTTACATACACCGGGGCCGCAGTACGAAAAATACCCAATATTTAGACGTCGTGGCCAAAAACATATATAGGGAGGCAGTGCTCGCCGACCGGCCGTATTGTTCAAAATTTATGTTTATCATATTATTTTGGCAATGCTATATATAAATGATATCTTATACATATAATTCAATTATAGCGATATGGAAATACCATATTATATGTATAAAGAAAAAAAATGTATAATAAAATATACATTGACATACAAATATGGCTAGTTGTATGGATATGCCGTATTCATTATATGGATACGGCATATAGATTATATAAATATGACCAAAAAATATTTTATATTGATATGGCAAATAAAGAAATTACTTGAATATGGAAATAAAAGAAGTTATATTGATATGGAAGAAAATAATGAGTCATATAGATATGTTGGCATCAGTACGAAATATGCCCAATTTACATACACCGGGGCCGCAGTACGAAAAATACCCAATATTTAGACGTCGTGGCCAAAAACATATATAGGGAGGCAGTGCTCGCCGACCGGCCGTATTGTTCAAAATTTATGTTTATCATATTATTTTGGCAATGCTATATATAAATGATATCTTATACATATAATTCAATTATAGCGATATGGAAATACCATATTATATGTATAAAGAAAAAAAATGTATAATAAAATATACATTGACATACAAATATGGCTAGTTGTATGGATATGCCGTATTCATTATATGGATACGGCATATAGATTATATAAATATGACCAAAAAATATTTTATATTGATATGGCAAATAAAGAAATTACTTGAATATGGAAATAAAAGAAGTTATATTGATATGGAAGAAAATAATGAGTCATATAGATATGTTGGCATCAGTACGAAATATGCCCAATTTACATACACCGGGGCCGCAGTACGAAAAATACCCAATATTTAGACGTCGTGGCCAAAAACATATATAGGGAGGCAGTGCTCGCCGACCGGCCGTATTGTTCAAAATTTATGTTTATCATATTATTTTGGCAATGCTATATATAAATGATATCTTATACATATAATTCAATTATAGCGATATGGAAATACCATATTATATGTATAAAGAAAAAAAATGTATAATAAAATATACATTGACATACAAATATGGCTAGTTGTATGGATATGCCGTATTCATTATATGGATACGGCATATAGATTATATAAATATGACCAAAAAATATTTTATATTGATATGGCAAATAAAGAAATTACTTGAATATGGAAATAAAAGAAGTTATATTGATATGGAAGAAAATAATGAGTCATATAGATATGTTGGCATCAGTACGAAATATGCCCAATTTACATACACCGGGGCCGCAGTACGAAAAATACCCAATATTTAGACGTCGTGGCCAAAAACATATATAGGGAGGCAGTGCTCGCCGACCGGCCGTATTGTTCAAAATTTATGTTTATCATATTATTTTGGCAATGCTATATATAAATGATATCTTATACATATAATTCAATTATAGCGATATGGAAATACCATATTATATGTATAAAGAAAAAAAATGTATAATAAAATATACATTGACATACAAATATGGCTAGTTGTATGGATATGCCGTATTCATTATATGGATACGGCATATAGATTATATGGATATGACCAAAAAATAATTCATAAAGAAATTATATGAATATGGCAGAAATAATTGGTTATATTAATATGATCAAATAATACTTTATATAAAAAAGTGAATATCTTTGGTTGGGTGGCAAAGAGAATTAAATATGCCCGATATATAGACGTCGTGGCCAAAAACTACTATAGGGTGAAGTGCTTGTCTGTTGGTCTATATATATACATATAATATTTTATGCGTACACATTATTATTATAGATAGTTAATATCTATCGTATGGGTGGCAAACGGAATTAAATAATTTCGATATTTAGACGTCGTGGCCAAAAACTACTATAGGATGGTCAGTGGTTGTCCACCAATTAATTATTGAACAAACCATATGAATATCATATGCTGTTGTCAATATAATGTATATCAATAATAATAAAAAATAAGGATGGTACAGTAAGTAGTCCATCTACTATTGAACAAAATATAGTATAATATATACTTTTGTTATCAATAGAACAACATATATTAAAATCAAAATATTATCCGTATAAATTTGTTTCTTAAATGAAATTAAGACTTGGCTACGCGGTTAATATTATAAACCCATGATAATAAGGTGAAACAGAGGTCAAGTTTCTATTATATATAGAATAACAAATTGTTTCCGACTTTTATCGTTAATCTTTGGTGGCAGGTATATATGATAATTTATATTAAATTATTATATCCCCTGTCGTTTGGGCACAGAGTATCGCTTGCCGGTACAATGTGTTTACAAAAAGCATTATAATAAAATATAATTGCAATATTAGTGATCAAAATAATTTCATATGCGCTCGGTTTTATATCATATATTACCAGAGAGTTATATGGAAAAGATAAATTTTAAATTTATCATCAAAATGCAAATGATTTAACTCAATATTTATATTGGTTAAACAAAAATTGTACATGTGTGGATACAATAATTATGTATGTTGAACAAAAATGATATTTTAGAATGAAATATGTATATATAATATAATAAAAACTTATAGAAAGAACAATATATATTGAAAATTGTGTTATAAAAAAGTTGTACTTTTTCTTTAACATCAATTATAAACTTGTTATATTAGTGGCGAAACAAGTAAAAATTAAAGAACGTATACGAATGCCATATAAAAATGGCCGTATTCGAATTAAAATAGAATTATTTCACAAAGCAAAAAAAAAATATTGAATTAAAATCAATATTTAAGAAAAACCGAACATATAAAATGGAAATAAAATCTATTATATTTATATTACTAATTTCTATTCAAAAAATATGAATGAAATATGAACGAAAACATTATTCTGGTTGATCCTGCCAGTAGTTATATGCTTGTCTCAAAGATTAAGCCATGCATGTCTAAGTACACACGAATTAAAAGTGAAACCGCAAAAGGCTCATTATATCAGTTATGGTTCCTTAGATCGTTAACAGTTACTTGGATAACTGTGGTAATTCTAGAGCTAATACATGCAATTAAAACATGAACCTTATGGGACATGTGCTTTTATTAGGCTAAAACCAAGCGATCGCAAGATCGTTATATTGGTTGAACTCTAGATAACATGCAGATCGTATGGTCTTGTACCGACGACAGATCTTTCAAATGTCTGCCCTATCAACTTTTGATGGTAGTATCTAGGACTACCATGGTTGCAACGGGTAACGGGGAATCAGGGTTCGATTCCGGAGAGGGAGCCTGAGAAACGGCTACCACATCTAAGGAAGGCAGCAGGCGCGTAAATTACCCACTCCCAGCTCGGGGAGGTAGTGACGAAAAATAACAATACAGGACTCATATCCGAGGCCCTGTAATTGGAATGAGTACACTTTAAATCCTTTAACAAGGACCAATTGGAGGGCAAGTCTGGTGCCAGCAGCCGCGGTAATTCCAGCTCCAATAGCGTATATTAAAGTTGTTGCGGTTAAAACGTTCGTAGTTGAACTTGTGCTTCATACGGGTAGTACAACTTACAATTGTGGTTAGTACTATACCTTTATGTATGTAAGCGTATTACCGGTGGAGTTCTTATATGTGTTTAAATACTTGTATTTTTTCATATGTTCCTCCTATTTAAAAACCTGCATTAGTGCTCTTAAACGAGTGTTATTGTGGGCCGGTACAATTACTTTGAACAAATTAGAGTGCTTAAAGCAGGCTTCAAATGCCTGAATATTCTGTGCATGGGATAATGAAATAAGACCTCTGTTCTGCTTTCATTGGTTTTCAGATCAAGAGGTAATGATTAATAGAAGCAGTTTGGGGGCATTAGTATTACGACGCGAGAGGTGAAATTCTTGGACCGTCGTAAGACTAACTTAAGCGAAAGCATTTGCCAAAGATGTTTTCATTAATCAAGAACGAAAGTTAGAGGTTCGAAGGCGATCAGATACCGCCCTAGTTCTAACCATAAACGATGCCAGCTAGCAATTGGGTGTAGCTACTTTTATGGCTCTCTCAGTCGCTTCCCGGGAAACCAAAGCTTTTGGGCTCCGGGGGAAGTATGGTTGCAAAGCTGAAACTTAAAGGAATTGACGGAAGGGCACCACCAGGAGTGGAGCCTGCGGCTTAATTTGACTCAACACGGGAAAACTTACCAGGTCCGAACATAAGTGTGTAAGACAGATTGATAGCTCTTTCTCGAATCTATGGGTGGTGGTGCATGGCCGTTCTTAGTTCGTGGAGTGATTTGTCTGGTTAATTCCGATAACGAACGAGACTCAAATATATTAAATAGATATCTTCAGGATTATGGTGTTGAAGCTTATATAGCCTTCATTCATGGTGGCAGTAAAATGTTTATTGTGTTTGAATGTGTTTATATAAGTGGAGCCGTACCTGTTGGTTTGTCCCATTATAAGGACACTAGCTTCTTAAATGGACAAATTGCGTCTAGCAATAATGAGATTGAGCAATAACAGGTCTGTGATGCCCTTAGATGTCCTGGGCTGCACGCGCGCTACAATGAAAGTATCAACGTGTATTTCCTAGACCGAGAGGTCCGGGTAAACCGCTGAACCACTTTCATGCTTGGGATTGTGAACTGAAACTGTTCACATGAACTTGGAATTCCCAGTAAGTGTGAGTCATTAACTCGCATTGATTACGTCCCTGCCCTTTGTACACACCGCCCGTCGCTACTACCGATTGAATTATTTAGTGAGGTCTCCGGACGTGATCACTGTGACGCCTTGTGTGTTACGGTTGTTTCGCAAAAGTTGACCGAACTTGATTATTTAGAGGAAGTAAAAGTCGTAACAAGGTTTCCGTAGGTGAACCTGCGGAAGGATCATTATTGTATAATATCCTTACCGTTAATAAAAAAATTTGTTAATACAAATTTAATACAAATTACCAATATATATATATATATACATAATAATTATAATAATAATTATACCAAAAATATGATCTTAAAAGTAAAAGATCAAATAAATTTCGAACAAGCAAATCGAAATATTGTAATAATATAATATTATTACAAATAAATTAAATAGAAACAAACATAAAATTCGAACAAGCAAATCGAATTATTAATATAATAAAATATATTTTATATATTTATTATAAACTTTTGTGTGTATATGGACCATAATATACACGCGTTGCGAGATGTATTGGCCAACTAATTTGATGATGATCATACATTGGATAATGCAACAACCTAAAATATACAATGTTGTACCTGGTTTCAGGTTAATGTTTTATATAAAATTATCAATATATATTAACAAACAAATGCCATTACAAATAATACTTTGATATATATTGTTTATATAAAACTAAGACATTTCGCAGCATTTATTTTAGGTATATAAATACATTTATTGAAGGAATTGATATATGCCAGTAAAATGGTGTATTTTTAATTTCTTTCAATAAAAACATATTTGACCAAATTTAAAACCAATATTATAAAACTCTAAGCGGTGGATCACTCGGCTCATGGGTCGATGAAGAACGCAGCAAACTGTGCGTCATCGTGTGAACTGCAGGACACATGAACATCGACATTTTGAACGCATATCGCAGTCCATGCTGTTATGTACTTTAATTAATTTTATAGTGCTGCTTGGACTACATATGGTTGAGGGTTGTAAGACTATGCTAATTAAGTTGTTTATACAAATTTTATAATAAAATTTTATAAGCATATGGTATATTATTGGATAAAAATAATTTAATTATTTTATTCATAATATTAACAAATATATGAAAAACATTATCTCACAATAGTAATTAAACTTTGAGAAAAACGAAGAGGAATATTTTCTTTTTCAATCAAATAATACTGAGAAATGTCTAGCATAAAATATTATCTAGAATTGTCTCTTATTAATGATTTGAAATATGAAAAACGTTGACAATATTATTATTCTTCGTTAATTCGTTACAAATAAATGCCATTAATATATATATACGTCAGCTTTAAACGAATTTAATAAAATGTTTTATCATTATATATAAAGAATTAATTGCAAATAAAAGTTATATACAACCTCAACTCATATGGGACTACCCCCTGAATTTAAGCATATTAATTAGGGGAGGAAAAGAAACTAACAAGGATTTTCTTAGTAGCGGCGAGCGAAAAGAAATCAGTTCAGCACTAAGTCACTTTGTCTATATGGCAAATGTGAGATGCAGTGTATGGAGCGTCAATATTCTAGTATGAGAAATTAACGATTTAAGTCCTTCTTAAATGAGGCCATTTACCCATAGAGGGTGCCAGGCCCGTATAACGTTAATGATTACTAGATGATGTTTCCAAAGAGTCGTGTTGCTTGATAGTGCAGCACTAAGTGGGTGGTAAACTCCATCTAAAACTAAATATAACCATGAGACCGATAGTAAACAAGTACCGTGAGGGAAAGTTGAAAAGAACTCTGAATAGAGAGTTAAACAGTACGTGAAACTGCTTAGAGGTTAAGCCCGATGAACCTGAATATCCGTTATGGAAAATTCATCATTAAAATTGTAATATTTAAACAATATTATGATAATAGTGTGCATTTTTTCCATATAAGGACATTGTAATCTATTAGCATACCAAATTTATCATAAAATATAACTTATAGTTTATTCAAATTAAATTGCTTGCATTTTAACACAGAATAAATGTTATTAATTTGATAAAGTGCTGATAGATTTATATGAATACAGTGCGTTAATTTTTCGGAATTATATAATGGCATGATTATCATTGATTTTTGTGTTTATTATATGCACTTGTAGGATTAACAATGCGAAAGATTCAGGATACCTTCGGGACCCGTCTTGAAACACGGACCAAGGAGTCTAACATATGTGCAAGTTATTGGGATATAAACCTAATAGCGTAATTAACTTGACTAATAATGGGATTAGTTTTTTAACTATTTATAGCTAATTAACACAATCCCGGGGCGTTCTATATAGTTATGTATAATGATATTTATATTATTTATGCCTCTAACTGGAACGTACCTTGAGCATATATGCTGTGACCCGAAAGATGGTGAACTATACTTGATCAGGTTGAAGTCAGGGGAAACCCTGATGGAAGACCGAAACAGTTCTGACGTGCAAATCGATTGTCAGAATTGAGTATAGGGGCGAAAGACCAATCGAACCATCTAGTAGCTGGTTCCTTCCGAAGTTTCCCTCAGGATAGCTGGTGCATTTTAATATTATATAAAATAATCTTATCTGGTAAAGCGAATGATTAGAGGCCTTAGGGTCGAAACGATCTTAACCTATTCTCAAACTTTAAATGGGTAAGAACCTTAACTTTCTTGATATGAAGTTTAAGGTTATGATATAATGTGCCCAGTGGGCCACTTTTGGTAAGCAGAACTGGCGCTGTGGGATGAACCAAACGTAATGTTACGGTGCCCAAATTAACAACTCATGCAGATACCATGAAAGGCGTTGGTTGCTTAAAACAGCAGGACGGTGATCATGGAAGTCGAAATCCGCTAAGGAGTGTGTAACAACTCACCTGCCGAAGCAACTAGCCCTTAAAATGGATGGCGCTTAAGTTGTATACCTATACATTACCGCTAAAGTAGATGATTTATATTACTTGTGATATAAATTTTGAAACTTTAGTGAGTAGGAAGGTACAATGGTATGCGTAGAAGTGTTTGGCGTAAGCCTGCATGGAGCTGCCATTGGTACAGATCTTGGTGGTAGTAGCAAATAATCGAATGAGACCTTGGAGGACTGAAGTGGAGAAGGGTTTCGTGTGAACAGTGGTTGATCACGAGTTAGTCGGTCCTAAGTTCAAGGCGAAAGCCGAAAATTTTCAAGTAAAACCAAAAACGCAATATATACAAATCAAGCTAATATAATATACTTGAATAATTTTGAACGAAAGGGAATACGGTTCCAATTCCGTAACCTGTTGAGTATCCGTTTGTTATTAAATATGGGCCTCGTGCTCATCCTGGCAACAGGAACGACCATAAAGAAGCCGTCGAGAGATATCGGAAGAGTTTTCTTTTCTGTTTTATAGCCGTACTACCATGGAAGTCTTTCGCAGAGAGATATGGTAGATGGGCTAGAAGAGCATGACATATACTGTTGTGTCGATATTTTCTCCTCGGACCTTGAAAATTTATGGTGGGGACACGCAAACTTCTCAACAGGCCGTACCAATATCCGCAGCTGGTCTCCAAGGTGAAGAGTCTCTAGTCGATAGAATAATGTAGGTAAGGGAAGTCGGCAAATTAGATCCGTAACTTCGGGATAAGGATTGGCTCTGAAGATTGAGATAGTCGGGCTTGATTGGGAAACAATAACATGGTTTATGTGCTTCGTTCTGGGTAAATAGAGTTTCTAGCATTTATGTTAGTTACTTGTTCCCCGGATAGTTAGTTACGTAGCCAATTGTGGAACTTTCTTGCTAAAATTTTTAAGAATACTAATTGGGTCAAACCAATTAGTTCTTATTAATTATAACGATTATCAATTAACAATCAATTCAGAACTGGCACGGACTTGGGGAATCCGACTGTCTAATTAAAACAAAGCATTGTGATGGCCCTAGCGGGTGTTGACACAATGTGATTTCTGCCCAGTGCTCTGAATGTCAAAGTGAAGAAATTCAAGTAAGCGCGGGTCAACGGCGGGAGTAACTATGACTCTCTTAAGGTAGCCAAATGCCTCGTCATCTAATTAGTGACGCGCATGAATGGATTAACGAGATTCCTACTGTCCCTATCTACTCGTCGATTTTGGATTGCTCGAGTGAGCAGACGTGTGTTTTCGTGCGCTCCGTTAGTTAATTCAAAAACAACAGTCCCCGGTTAGCTACATAGCTGAAACTAGCACCAAAATTCGTGTTTATTGCCTGTGAAAACGTTTTCGGTTTTTTTCTGCATGAAAAACTGTGCGGTTGAGTGATATTTCGCGTTTTTCATTTTGTGAATTTTGTTTTCATATTTGCCTCATTTAGGCATATTTTATTTGACAGTTGTCTGAAAGGTAATTGTGACTTTGCTATTTGTCATATATTTGGTACGGAAATTGGATAAAGATCAGCAAAATAGAGTCGGGGTTCCATCCAATATGGATGTTAGCGAGTCTGGGAGTGAACATGGGAGCAGCCGCAGTTCAGCCCGTGGAAGGACCGTGCGCGCTAGGGGAAAACGCAGTATGGGGCCGCCGAGAGATGCATCACGGGCAAAGGTTCCAGCTATTGGTGGGACAAAGGACACGCCAGTGTCTTTAGATGAAGAAAATGAGCCATTATGGATGGAGATGCCGAGTGCTGCTGCGATTGCCGCAAGTTCAGCTGACCCTGTGAATGCTGCTCTGAACGCCGCTGAAAACGCCGCTGCGACTATTGACGCCCCAGATACTGCACCCATTGTTACTCCAGATATTCCGGTAGTCTCCATCATGGAGAAGGTAAAGATGGGAAGCGGTGCCATAGCACGAGAATTGGCGGACATCCGGACCTCGTTCGCGAAAGTATTGGTTGCCTCGACGACCAGCTCAAAACTGGCTGGAAAAATCCAGAATAATTTCAACAGGTATGAGGAGATTATCAGTGCTATGATGATTCACATTGGAGTCCTCGAGGATCGTGCAAGCAGACAACCAACGCCAACACCGGTCGTCTCGGCTGCCTCCTATGCAACTACTGCTGCAAGAGGCGCGCATCTTGTTGGCCAACCTGCTCCCCCCGTAGCCGCACCACGGAGCGTGAACATTCGCGAAACGTGGTCAGCGGTCGTTGCCGGCGACGATCCCACCCTCTCGGGAAGGCAGATTGCGGACAAAATCCGCAAGGAGGTTGCGCCCGCCCTGGGCGTTAGGGTTCATGAGGTGCGTGAGCTGAAGAGAGGCGGTGCTATTATTCGCACGCCATCTCGAGCAGAAATGACCAAAGTTGTCGCATCTGCAAAGTTCGCTGAGGTGGGCCTTAAGGTGTCGAGAAATCCGATTATAAAACCTCGGGTGATTGTGCAAGACGTTGACACCACCATAGGACACGAGGAATTTATGCTGGAACTCAAAGAGAAAAACTTTGAGGATTGGTCGATGAAGCAGTTTCAGAAAGCGGTGGTTTTGACCACAAAGCCCTGGTCTACTGCCAACGGTGCCACAATTAACGTGACACTGGAAGTAGACGACCAGGCGCTGAGCCTTCTAGATGGTGGCAGAGTTTACATCAAGTGGTTCTCTTATCGCTGTCGGCGGCAAGTGCGCACCTACGCTTGCCATAATTGCCTGGGATTCGACCACAAGATTGACAACTGCAGGTATACGAAGCAGGTCTGCCGTCAGTGCGGACAGGATGGCCACAAAGCGGTACAATGTTGTAACCCGGTGGATTGCCGTAACTGCCGGCATAAAGGGCTTCCCTCAGGACATTATATGCTCTCGGGAGGTTGCCCGATATACGGCGCGGTGATAGCAAGGGTGCAAGCTAGACATTAATATGTTCAGCTTCATCCAAGCAAATTGTGGCAAAGGCCGTTGCGCTTTCATCGAGCTTGCCAAGCAGGTGAGAGATGCTGGCCACCTGTTCGCACTAGTCCAGGAGCCCTACGTGGACACAGCTGGAAGAATGACTGGACTCCCTGGAGGGATGAGGGTCTTCGCAGACAAGAGGAGGAAAGCCGCAATCATAGTGGATGATGCAAATGCCATCTGCATGCCCATCGAGAGCCTGACGACGGAGTACGGAGTGTGCGTGAGTGTCACGGGAAGATACGGCACTATCTTTCTGGCCTCCGCATACTGCCGGCATAGAGCTGCTCTGGAGCCCTACACCGACTACCTGGATTCGGTCCTGCTGCTGGCCAGCACGACACCGACAATCCTTGGAATAGATGCTAACGCCGTGTCCCCCATGTGGTTTAGTAAATCTCCACCCAACTCTGGAGATAGTCATCGTCGCGAACGGGGACAGCACTTGACCGAGTGGATCATTGCAAGCGGTGCCTGTGTGCTCAACACAGCCAGCCAGGTGTTCACGTTCGATAATATTCGCTCCAGTAGTGATATCGACGTGACCTTCGCCAACGACGCAGCGCGAGCATGGGCTATGTTCGAATGGAGAGTCGACTTCTGGGATCTCAGTGACCACAACATTATCACTGTTGAGGTTACTCCAGATCCCAATAGGGCCGTTGAGAGCCTAGCTCCGGTACCGCAATGGAGACTCTCCAATGTAAGTTGGCGAAGATTCGGTGAGGAGCTAAGGAGTGCAGCAAGAGGTCTCGAGGAACTGGAGGAATCGCCGTTGGACGAACGAGTGTCTGCCCTCCGCTCTACCGTACAGGACGTGTGCGACAGAGTGATGGGGCGCAGGATGCCTGCAGAAAGGAGAAAAGTAATATGGTGGAATCCTGAACTGAGTACCAAACGCCAAGAGGTTCGGAGACTGAGGCGGAGGCTGCAGGAAGCTCGTCGGAGTGGTACCGATGATGCTGTGCAACTTGTTGCTGGTCTGAGGCTTGCTTCAGCCCAGTACAAGAAGCTTATCCTGACGACAAAGGAGCAAAACTGGCGGGACTTCGTGGGACGGCACAAAGATGATCCATGGGGGCACGTCTACCGAATATGCCGAGGCCGGAAGAAGACAACCGATCTCGGATGTCTTCGGTCGAACGGCGCGCTTATCGTAAATTGGCTCGACTGCGCAAACGTGCTTCTTCGCCACTTCTTTCCAGTTGCGGAGTCGACTGCACGCGTGGACGTACACCCTGGTGCCCCGCCAATTCTCGAATCCTTCGAGGTGGCGACCTGCGTCTCCAGGCTGAAAAGTCGGAGATCTCCGGGTATGGATGGCATCACGGGTGGCATCGTCAAGGAGGTATGGCGTGCCATTCCGGAGCACCTGACGTCGCTGTACTCTCGATGCCTCTCGGAAGGATACTTCCCTGACGAGTGGAAACACCCGAGAGTGATACCGCTGGTAAAGGGGCCCGACAAGGACAGGAGCGATCCTTCGTCCTATCGTGGCATATGCCTTTTGCCAGTGTTCGGAAAGGTGCTCGAAGGACTCATGGTGAATCGACTCAAGGATGTGCTACCGGATGGCTGCAGATGGCAATTTGGATTTCGGCCTGGACGCTGCGTGGAGGATGCCTGGAGGCATGCCACAAC
The DNA here is from genome assembly GCF_030179915.1 of Drosophila takahashii. Lineage (NCBI taxonomy): Eukaryota > Metazoa > Arthropoda > Insecta > Diptera > Drosophilidae > Drosophila > Drosophila takahashii. Next base: position 18,793 of record NW_027221622.1, read on the forward strand.
CACAGTTGACAACACCACGTCGCAATACGTCCTTGGAATTTTTGTCGATTTCAAGGGAGCATTCGACAATGTGGAGTGGAGCGCAGTGCTCGATCGGCTTGTCGACGTCGGCTGTCGTGAGATAAGCTTGTGGAAAAGCTATTTCTCCGGCCGAAGGGCAAGCATCATCAGCAGGTATGAAGCAGCCACAGTCTCGGTTACACGGGGCTGCCCGCAAGGGTCCATTAGTGGTCCATTCATTTGGAACCTTCTGATGGATGTGCTGCTTCAGCGCCTAGAGCCACATTGTGCTGTGAGCGCGTATGCAGATGATTTGCTACTTTTCGTTGACGGGAATTCCCGTGCTGATCTGGAGCGAAAAGGCGAGCAGTTGATGAGCATCGTGGGAGCCTGGGGATCTGAAGTTGGAGTGAGCGTGTCCACCAGCAAGACGGCAATCATGTTGCTGAAAGGGAAGCTTTCGCAACGAAGGAGACCAACGGTGCGTTTTGCTGGAGCAAGCCTACCGTATGTCGAAAAATACCGGTACCTGGGCATCTTAGTCGGCGAGCGGTTGAGTTTCCTCCCGCATATCTCGGCAATTCGAGATCGGCTGACTGGAGTCGCCGCGGGGCTAGCACGGGTGCTTCGAGTCGATTGGGGACTCAGTTCCCGCGCAAAGAGGACCATATATAGGGGACTCATGATGCCATGTGCACTCTTTGGTGCCTCGGTCTGGTACAAGGCGGTGAGTAGGGGTAAATCCCTAAAACTCCTCACCTCGTGCCAGAGGACCATCCTTTTGGGATGCCTACCGGTATGCCGCACAGTGTCCACCGTGGCACTGCAGGTGCTTGCTGGTGCTCCTCCAATGGATCTTGACGCTCATCGGTCTGCTTTGAAGTTCAAACTACGGAAGGAAATCCCCCTGGATACCAACGACTGGCTGCATGGACTGGATATGACCGGGATGAACTGGAAGGACAAGATGGCTCTGCTAGACGAGCGTCTGCTAAATGAGTGGCAGCTCAGATGGGATAGCGCGGATCACGGGCATGTGACTCGCGAATTCTTCCCAGAGGCAGCGTTTGTCTACAAGAGGAAAGACTTTGTCTTTACTCTAAAAGCCGGATTCTTACTGACAGGACACGGGTCGCTAAACGCATTCTTGCACGACAGGACTCTCAGCACCACGACCGCATGCTCATGTGGGGAGGTTGACGAGAGCTGGCTTCACGTGTTATGTGAATGCCGGCTGTACAATGAATTGCGTGACCTCGATGCTCTCGGAATTGTCCAGGACCAAGGAAGATGGATCGTCGCGGGAGTAGTAGAGACCCCAGAACGGATGCGTCTCCTAGAAGTTTTCGCGGATGCTGCCTTTTTAAGGCGAAGGATGGCTACGACGGATGGAAGGCGAACCACAGGCGCTGGGCTCTAGCCCAACTCACCCCTGCTGTGTGGCTAGCGGCGAAGAATTCTACCACAGCTTGTCATAGCTTGTCGTAGGAGGCGACTAATATGGCATGGGTGCCCCATCCGAGCTTGTCGGAGCTTAAGGGGTGAGGCCTACCGAGCCTGTAATTTCGGTACCACGGGTTGAGCAGTTCCAAGGCTGCTCATTGAGGTCGGCCCCCTAGTGGGAGTATCGTGGTGGCTGTGGTTGACACCCATATCGCGGGTAGAGCCTTCGGGCTCGACGTGGAGTTGCGTCATACAACTCGGGTGCTGTGACCCAAAGATCAGTAGGGATTTAGATAGATCCTGCTCCTCAGCAAGGGGGAATGCTTGCCCGACAAGTAAGCATTCAAATTGCTACCGGGGTGGTTGCTATGTACATAGCTATAGCTTCTAGTCCGGGGCGTTGGTCTGGCGCTTAACCTAGACACATTGCACTATACACTCACTTGTGGGTGTATAAGAGTGCCGTGGTTGTAATCCCTTCAGTGTGGAACACGCCACGTTAAATAAGCTTCGGAGGGATCCGATGGACACCTGTCCCTATCTACTATCTAGCGAAACCACAGCCAAGGGAACGGGCTTGGAATAATTAGCGGGGAAAGAAGACCCTTTTGAGCTTGACTCTAATCTGGCAGTGTAAGGAGACATAAGAGGTGTAGAATAAGTGGGAGATATTAGACTTCGGTTTGGTATCGTCAATGAAATACCACTACTCTTATTGTTTCCTTACTTACTTGATTAAATGGAACGTGTATCATTTCCTAGCCATTATACGGATATATTTATTATATCTTATGGTATTGGGTTTTGATGCAAGCTTCTTGATCAAAGTATCACGAGTTTGTTATATAATCGCAAACAAATTCTTTAATAAAACGGTGCATTTATGTATTTTTGATTTGAAAATTTGGTATAACTCCAATTACTCAGGTATGATCCAATTCAAGGACATTGCCAGGTAGGGAGTTTGACTGGGGCGGTACATCTCTCAAATAATAACGGAGGTGTCCCAAGGCCAGCTCAGTGCGGACAGAAACCACACATAGAGCAAAAGGGCAAATGCTGACTTGATCTCGGTGTTCAGTACACACAGGGACAGCAAAAGCTCGGCCTATCGATCCTTTTGGTTTAAAGAGTTTTTAACAAGAGGTGTCAGAAAAGTTACCATAGGGATAACTGGCTTGTGGCGGCCAAGCGTTCATAGCGACGTCGCTTTTTGATCCTTCGATGTCGGCTCTTCCTATCATTGTGAAGCAAAATTCACCAAGCGTTGGATTGTTCACCCATGCAAGGGAACGTGAGCTGGGTTTAGACCGTCGTGAGACAGGTTAGTTTTACCCTACTAATGACAAAACGTTGTTGCGACAGCATTCCTGCGTAGTACGAGAGGAACCGCAGGTACGGACCAATGGCACAATACTTGTTCGAGCGAACAGTGGTATGACGCTACGTCCGTTGGATTATGCCTGAACGCCTCTAAGGTCGTATCCGTGCTGGACTGCAATGATAAATAAGGGGCAATTTGCATTGTATGGCTTCTAAACCATTTAAAGTTTATAATTTACTTTATAAACGACAATGGATGTGATGCCAATGTAATTTGTAACATAGTAAATTGGGAGGATCTTCGATCACCTGATGCCGCGCTAGTTACATATAAAAGCATTATTTAATACAATGACAAAGCCTAGAATCAATTGTAAACGACTTTTGTAACAGGCAAGGTGTTGTAAGTGGTTGAGCAGCTGCCATACTGCGATCCACTGAAGCTTATCCTTTGCTTGATGATTCGATAATAAACATAAATTTAATTGTGTTTATTTTGTTTGGCTTTTTTAAGTCAGAATATATATATATATAAAATATATATATATAAAATAATAATTATATTTAAATAAATTTTATTTAAATATATTTAACAATGGTAGCCATATGTATCGTCATCCTATTAGTGACGCGTATAAAAATATTCTAAGTCCGAACATGCAAATAAGAGACATATGCAAGTATATGTACTTCTTAAGGTAGCCAACTGAATCGTCATCCTATTAGTGACGTGTATACAAATATTCTAAGTCCGAACATACAAGTAAGAGACATATGCAAGTATATGTACCTCTTAAGGTAGCCAACTGAATCGTCATCCTATTAGTGACGTGTATAAAAATATTCTAAGTCCGAACATACAAGTAAGAGACATATGCAAGTATATGTACCTCTTAAGGTAGCCAACTGAATCGTCATCCTATTAGTGACGTGTATAAAAATATTCTAAGTCCGAACATACAAGTAAGAGACATATGCAAGTATATGTACCTCTTAAGGTAGCCAACTGAATCGTCATCCTATTAGTGACGCGTATAAAAATATTCTAAGTCCGAACATGCAAATAAGAGACATATGCAAGTATATGTACCTCTTAAGGTAGCCAACTGAATCGTCATCCTATTAGTGACGTGTATAAAAATATTCTAAGTCCGAACATACAAGTAAGAGACATATGCAAGTATATGTACCTCTTAAGGTAGCCAACTGAATCGTCATCCTATTAGTGACGTGTATAAAAATATTCTAAGTCCGAACATACAAGTAAGAGACATATGCAAGTATATGTACCTCTTAAGGTAGCCAACTGAATCGTCATCCTATTAGTGACGTGTATAAAAATATTCCAAGTCCAAACATGAGTTATATGGATATGAAAATAATATTAAGTTCTAGTATGGATATGAAAAAAATGAGTTATATGGATATGGGAAAAATAACAAGTTCTAGTATGGATATGAAAAAAATGAGTTATGTGGATATGGGAAAAATAATAAGTTCTAGTATGGATATGAAAAAAAAATGAGTTATATGGATATGGAAAAGAATACAGAGTTCTAGTATGGATATGGAAAAATGAGTTATATGAATATGGGAAAAATGATAAGTTCTAGTATGGATATGAAAAAATATTGAGTTATATGGATATTAAAGAAATAATAAGTTCTAGTATGGATATGGAATAAAATGAGTTATCTAGATATGGCAAAAAATTTAATGTTCTAGTATGGATATGAAAAAAATTAGTTATATGAATATGGGAAAATTTATAAGTTCTAGTATGGATATGGGAAAAATAATAAGTTCTAGTATGGATATAAAAAAATATTGAGTTATATGGATATTAAAGAAATAATAAGTTCTAGTATGGATATGGAAAAAAATTAGTTATATTGATATGCTAAATAATGAGTTATATGCATATGGGAAAAATACTAAGTTGTAGTATGGATATGGGAAGAATACTGAGTTCTAGTATGGATATGGGAAAAATAATCAGTTCTAGTATGGATATGAAAAAATATTGAGTTTTATGGATATTGAAGAGATAATAAGCTCTAGTATGGATATGGAAAAAATTAATTATATTGTAATAGTAAATAATAAGTTATATGGATATAGGAAGAAAATTAGGTTCTAGTATGGATATGAAAAAAATTAGTTCTATGGATATGGGAAAAATAAAAAGTTCTGGTATGGATATGGAAAAATATTAAGTTATATGGATATTAAAGAAATAATAAGTTCTAGTATGGATATGGAATAAAATGAGTTATATAGATATGGCAAAAATATAATGTTCTAGTATGGATATGAAAAAAATTAGTTATATGAATATGGGAAAATTTATAAGTTCTAGTATGGATATGGGAAAAAGAATAAGTTCTAGTATGGATATGAAAAAATATTGAGTTATATGAATATTAAAGAAATAATAAGTTCTAGTATGAATATGGAAAAATATTATTTATATTGATATGGTAAATAATGATTTATATGGATATGGGATAAATACTAAATTCTAGTGTGGATATGGAAAAAACGAGTTATATGGATATGGGAAAAATAATAAGTTCAAGTATGGATATGGAAAAAAATTAGTTTAATAGTTATAGGTATGGAAAAAAATTAATTATATAGATATAGAACAAAAAATAAGTTATATGGATATGGTGGCATCAGTACGAAATATGCCCAATTTACATACACCGGAGCCGCAGTACGATAAATACCCAATATTTAGACGTCGTGGCCAAAAACATATATAGGGAGGCAGTGCTCGCCGACCGGCCGTATTGTTCAAAATTTATGTTTATCATATTATTTTGGCAATGCTATATATAAATGATATCTTATACATATAATTCAATTATAGCGATATGGAAATACCATATTATATGTATAAAGAAAAAAAATGTATAATAAAATATACATTGACATACAAATATGGCTAGTTGTATGGATATGCCGTATTCATTATATGGATACGGCATATAGATTATATAAATATGACCAAAAAATATTTTATATTGATATGGCAAATAAAGAAATTACTTGAATATGGAAATAAAAGAAGTTATATTGATATGGAAGAAAATAATGAGTCATATAGATATGTTGGCATCAGTACGAAATATGCCCAATTTACATACACCGGGGCCGCAGTACGAAAAATACCCAATATTTAGACGTCGTGGCCAAAAACATATATAGGGAGGCAGTGCTCGCCGACCGGCCGTATTGTTCAAAATTTATGTTTATCATATTATTTTGGCAATGCTATATATAAATGATATCTTATACATATAATTCAATTAAAGCGATATGGAAATACCATATTATATGTATAAAGAAAAAAAATGTATAATAAAATATACATTGACATACAAATATGGCTAGTTGTATGGATATGCCGTATTCATTATATGGATACGGCATATAGATTATATAAATATGACCAAAAAATATTTTATATTGATATGGCAAATAAAGAAATTACTTGAATATGGAAATAAAAGAAGTTATATTGATATGGAAGAAAATAATGAGTCATATAGATATGTTGGCATCAGTACGAAATATGCCCAATTTACATACACCGGGGCCGCAGTACGAAAAATACCCAATATTTAGACGTCGTGGCCAAAAACATATATAGGGAGGCAGTGCTCGCCGACCGGCCGTATTGTTCAAAATTTATGTTTATCATATTATTTTGGCAATGCTATATATAAATGATATCTTATACATATAATTCAATTATAGCGATATGGAAATACCATATTATATGTATAAAGAAAAAAAATGTATAATAAAATATACATTGACATACAAATATGGCTAGTTGTATGGATATGCCGTATTCATTATATGGATACGGCATATAGATTATATAAATATGACCAAAAAATATTTTATATTGATATGGCAAATAAAGAAATTACTTGAATATGGAAATAAAAGAAGTTATATTGATATGGAAGAAAATAATGAGTCATATAGATATGTTGGCATCAGTACGAAATATGCCCAATTTACATACACCGGGGCCGCAGTACGAAAAATACCCAATATTTAGACGTCGTGGCCAAAAACATATATAGGGAGGCAGTGCTCGCCGACCGGCCGTATTGTTCAAAATTTATGTTTATCATATTATTTTGGCAATGCTATATATAAATGATATCTTATACATATAATTCAATTATAGCGATATGGAAATACCATATTATATGTATAAAGAAAAAAAATGTATAATAAAATATACATTGACATACAAATATGGCTAGTTGTATGGATATGCCGTATTCATTATATGGATACGGCATATAGATTATATAAATATGACCAAAAAATATTTTATATTGATATGGCAAATAAAGAAATTACTTGAATATGGAAATAAAAGAAGTTATATTGATATGGAAGAAAATAATGAGTCATATAGATATGTTGGCATCAGTACGAAATATGCCCAATTTACATACACCGGGGCCGCAGTACGAAAAATACCCAATATTTAGACGTCGTGGCCAAAAACATATATAGGGAGGCAGTGCTCGCCGACCGGCCGTATTGTTCAAAATTTATGTTTATCATATTATTTTGGCAATGCTATATATAAATGATATCTTATACATATAATTCAATTATAGCGATATGGAAATACCATATTATATGTATAAAGAAAAAAAATGTATAATAAAATATACATTGACATACAAATATGGCTAGTTGTATGGATATGCCGTATTCATTATATGGATACGGCATATAGATTATATGGATATGACCAAAAAATAATTCATAAAGAAATTATATGAATATGGCAGAAATAATTGGTTATATTAATATGATCAAATAATACTTTATATAAAAAAGTGAATATCTTTGGTTGGGTGGCAAAGAGAATTAAATATGCCCGATATATAGACGTCGTGGCCAAAAACTACTATAGGGTGAAGTGCTTGTCTGTTGGTCTATATATATACATATAATATTTTATGCGTACACATTATTATTATAGATAGTTAATATCTATCGTATGGGTGGCAAACGGAATTAAATAATTTCGATATTTAGACGTCGTGGCCAAAAACTACTATAGGATGGTCAGTGGTTGTCCACCAATTAATTATTGAACAAACCATATGAATATCATATGCTGTTGTCAATATAATGTATATCAATAATAATAAAAAATAAGGATGGTACAGTAAGTAGTCCATCTACTATTGAACAAAATATATTATAATATATACTTTTGTTATCAATAGAACAACATATATTAAAATCAAAATATTATCCGTATAAATTTGTTTCTTAAATGAAATTAAGACTTGGCTACGCGGTTAATATTATAAACCCATGATAATAAGGTGAAACAGAGGTCAAGTTTCTATTATATATAGAATAACAAATTGTTTCCGACTTTTATCGTTAATCTTTGGTGGCAGGTATATATGATAATTTATATTAAATTATTATATCCCCTGTCGTTTGGGCACAGAGTATCGCTTGCCGGTACAATGTGTTTACAAAAAGCATTATAATAAAATATAATTGCAATATTAGTGATCAAAATAATTTCATATGCGCTCGGTTTTATATCATATATTACCAGAGAGTTATATGGAAAAGATAAATTTTAAATTTATCATCAAAATGCAAATGATTTAACTCAATATTTATATTGGTTAAACAAAAATTGTACATGTGTGGATACAATAATTATGTATGTTGAACAAAAATGATATTTTAGAATGAAATATGTATATATAATATAATAAAAACTTATAGAAAGAACAATATATATTGAAAATTGTGTTATAAAAAAGTTGTACTTTTTCTTTAACATCAATTATAAACTTGTTATATTAGTGGCGAAACAAGTAAAAATTAAAGAACGTATACGAATGCCATATAAAAATGGCCGTATTCGAATTAAAATAGAATTATTTCACAAAGCAAAAAAAAAATATTGAATTAAAATCAATATTTAAGAAAAACCGAACATATAAAATGGAAATAAAATCTATTATATTTATATTACTAATTTCTATTCAAAAAATATGAATGAAATATGAACGAAAACATTATTCTGGTTGATCCTGCCAGTAGTTATATGCTTGTCTCAAAGATTAAGCCATGCATGTCTAAGTACACACGAATTAAAAGTGAAACCGCAAAAGGCTCATTATATCAGTTATGGTTCCTTAGATCGTTAACAGTTACTTGGATAACTGTGGTAATTCTAGAGCTAATACATGCAATTAAAACATGAACCTTATGGGACATGTGCTTTTATTAGGCTAAAACCAAGCGATCGCAAGATCGTTATATTGGTTGAACTCTAGATAACATGCAGATCGTATGGTCTTGTACCGACGACAGATCTTTCAAATGTCTGCCCTATCAACTTTTGATGGTAGTATCTAGGACTACCATGGTTGCAACGGGTAACGGGGAATCAGGGTTCGATTCCGGAGAGGGAGCCTGAGAAACGGCTACCACATCTAAGGAAGGCAGCAGGCGCGTAAATTACCCACTCCCAGCTCGGGGAGGTAGTGACGAAAAATAACAATACAGGACTCATATCCGAGGCCCTGTAATTGGAATGAGTACACTTTAAATCCTTTAACAAGGACCAATTGGAGGGCAAGTCTGGTGCCAGCAGCCGCGGTAATTCCAGCTCCAATAGCGTATATTAAAGTTGTTGCGGTTAAAACGTTCGTAGTTGAACTTGTGCTTCATACGGGTAGTACAACTTACAATTGTGGTTAGTACTATACCTTTATGTATGTAAGCGTATTACCGGTGGAGTTCTTATATGTGTTTAAATACTTGTATTTTTTCATATGTTCCTCCTATTTAAAAACCTGCATTAGTGCTCTTAAACGAGTGTTATTGTGGGCCGGTACAATTACTTTGAACAAATTAGAGTGCTTAAAGCAGGCTTCAAATGCCTGAATATTCTGTGCATGGGATAATGAAATAAGACCTCTGTTCTGCTTTCATTGGTTTTCAGATCAAGAGGTAATGATTAATAGAAGCAGTTTGGGGGCATTAGTATTACGACGCGAGAGGTGAAATTCTTGGACCGTCGTAAGACTAACTTAAGCGAAAGCATTTGCCAAAGATGTTTTCATTAATCAAGAACGAAAGTTAGAGGTTCGAAGGCGATCAGATACCGCCCTAGTTCTAACCATAAACGATGCCAGCTAGCAATTGGGTGTAGCTACTTTTATGGCTCTCTCAGTCGCTTCCCGGGAAACCAAAGCTTTTGGGCTCCGGGGGAAGTATGGTTGCAAAGCTGAAACTTAAAGGAATTGACGGAAGGGCACCACCAGGAGTGGAGCCTGCGGCTTAATTTGACTCAACACGGGAAAACTTACCAGGTCCGAACATAAGTGTGTAAGACAGATTGATAGCTCTTTCTCGAATCTATGGGTGGTGGTGCATGGCCGTTCTTAGTTCGTGGAGTGATTTGTCTGGTTAATTCCGATAACGAACGAGACTCAAATATATTAAATAGATATCTTCAGGATTATGGTGTTGAAGCTTATATAGCCTTCATTCATGGTGGCAGTAAAATGTTTATTGTGTTTGAATGTGTTTATATAAGTGGAGCCGTACCTGTTGGTTTGTCCCATTATAAGGACACTAGCTTCTTAAATGGACAAATTGCGTCTAGCAATAATGAGATTGAGCAATAACAGGTCTGTGATGCCCTTAGATGTCCTGGGCTGCACGCGCGCTACAATGAAAGTATCAACGTGTATTTCCTAGACCGAGAGGTCCGGGTAAACCGCTGAACCACTTTCATGCTTGGGATTGTGAACTGAAACTGTTCACATGAACTTGGAATTCCCAGTAAGTGTGAGTCATTAACTCGCATTGATTACGTCCCTGCCCTTTGTACACACCGCCCGTCGCTACTACCGATTGAATTATTTAGTGAGGTCTCCGGACGTGATCACTGTGACGCCTTGTGTGTTACGGTTGTTTCGCAAAAGTTGACCGAACTTGATTATTTAGAGGAAGTAAAAGTCGTAACAAGGTTTCCGTAGGTGAACCTGCGGAAGGATCATTATTGTATAATATCCTTACCGTTAATAAAAAAATTTGTTAATACAAATTTAATACAAATTACCAATATATATATATATATACATAATAATTATAATAATAATTATACAAAAAATTTGATCTTAAAAGTAAAAGATCAAATAAATTTCGAACAAGCAAATCGAAATATTGTAATAATATAATATTATTACAAATAAATTAAATAGAAACAAACATAAAATTCGAACAAGCAAATCGAATTATTAATATAATAAAATATATTTTATATATTTATTATAAACTTTTGTGTGTATATGGACCATAATATACACGCGTTGCGAGATGTATTGGCCAACTAATTTGATGATGATCATACATTGGATAATGCAACAACCTAAAATATACAATGTTGTACCTGGTTTCAGGTTAATGTTTTATATAAAATTATCAATATATATTAACAAACAAATGCCATTACAAATAATACTTTGATATATATTGTTTATATAAAACTAAGACATTTCGCAGCATTTATTTTAGGTATATAAATACATTTATTGAAGGAATTGATATATGCCAGTAAAATGGTGTATTTTTAATTTCTTTCAATAAAAACATATTTGACCAAATTTAAAACCAATATTATAAAACTCTAAGCGGTGGATCACTCGGCTCATGGGTCGATGAAGAACGCAGCAAACTGTGCGTCATCGTGTGAACTGCAGGACACATGAACATCGACATTTTGAACGCATATCGCAGTCCATGCTGTTATGTACTTTAATTAATTTTATAGTGCTGCTTGGACTACATATGGTTGAGGGTTGTAAGACTATGCTAATTAAGTTGTTTATACAAATTTTATAATAAAATTTTATAAGCATATGGTATATTATTGGATAAAAATACTTTAATTATTTTATTCATAATATTAACAAATATATGAAAAACATTATCTCACAATAGTAATTAAACTTTGAGAAAAACGAAGAGGAATATTTTCTTTTTCAATCAAATAATACTGAGAAATGTCTAGCATAAAATATTATCTAGAATTGTCTCTTATTAATGATTTGAAATATGAAAAACGTTGACAATATTATTATTCTTCGTTAATTCGTTACAAATAAATGCCATTAATATATATATACGTCAGCTTTAAACGAATTTAATAAAATGTTTTATCATTATATATAAAGAATTAATTGCAAATAAAAGTTATATACAACCTCAACTCATATGGGACTACCCCCTGAATTTAAGCATATTAATTAGGGGAGGAAAAGAAACTAACAAGGATTTTCTTAGTAGCGGCGAGCGAAAAGAAATCAGTTCAGCACTAAGTCACTTTGTCTATATGGCAAATGTGAGATGCAGTGTATGGAGCGTCAATATTCTAGTATGAGAAATTAACGATTTAAGTCCTTCTTAAATGAGGCCATTTACCCATAGAGGGTGCCAGGCCCGTATAACGTTAATGATTACTAGATGATGTTTCCAAAGAGTCGTGTTGCTTGATAGTGCAGCACTAAGTGGGTGGTAAACTCCATCTAAAACTAAATATAACCATGAGACCGATAGTAAACAAGTACCGTGAGGGAAAGTTGAAAAGAACTCTGAATAGAGAGTTAAACAGTACGTGAAACTGCTTAGAGGTTAAGCCCGATGAACCTGAATATCCGTTATGGAAAATTCATCATTAAAATTGTAATATTTAAACAATATTATGATAATAGTGTGCATTTTTTCCATATAAGGACATTGTAATCTATTAGCATACCAAATTTATCATAAAATATAACTTATAGTTTATTCAAATTAAATTGCTTGCATTTTAACACAGAATAAATGTTATTAATTTGATAAAGTGCTGATAGATTTATATGAATACAGTGCGTTAATTTTTCGGAATTATATAATGGCATGATTATCATTGATTTTTGTGTTTATTATATGCACTTGTAGGATTAACAATGCGAAAGATTCAGGATACCTTCGGGACCCGTCTTGAAACACGGACCAAGGAGTCTAACATATGTGCAAGTTATTGGGATATAAACCTAATAGCGTAATTAACTTGACTAATAATGGGATTAGTTTTTTAACTATTTATAGCTAATTAACACAATCCCGGGGCGTTCTATATAGTTATGTATAATGATATTTATATTATTTATGCCTCTAACTGGAACGTACCTTGAGCATATATGCTGTGACCCGAAAGATGGTGAACTATACTTGATCAGGTTGAAGTCAGGGGAAACCCTGATGGAAGACCGAAACAGTTCTGACGTGCAAATCGATTGTCAGAATTGAGTATAGGGGCGAAAGACCAATCGAACCATCTAGTAGCTGGTTCCTTCCGAAGTTTCCCTCAGGATAGCTGGTGCATTTTAATATTATATAAAATAATCTTATCTGGTAAAGCGAATGATTAGAGGCCTTAGGGTCGAAACGATCTTAACCTATTCTCAAACTTTAAATGGGTAAGAACCTTAACTTTCTTGATATGAAGTTTAAGGTTATGATATAATGTGCCCAGTGGGCCACTTTTGGTAAGCAGAACTGGCGCTGTGGGATGAACCAAACGTAATGTTACGGTGCCCAAATTAACAACTCATGCAGATACCATGAAAGGCGTTGGTTGCTTAAAACAGCAGGACGGTGATCATGGAAGTCGAAATCCGCTAAGGAGTGTGTAACAACTCACCTGCCGAAGCAACTAGCCCTTAAAATGGATGGCGCTTAAGTTGTATACCTATACATTACCGCTAAAGTAGATGATTTATATTACTTGTGATATAAATTTTGAAACTTTAGTGAGTAGGAAGGTACAATGGTATGCGTAGAAGTGTTTGGCGTAAGCCTGCATGGAGCTGCCATTGGTACAGATCTTGGTGGTAGTAGCAAATAATCGAATGAGACCTTGGAGGACTGAAGTGGAGAAGGGTTTCGTGTGAACAGTGGTTGATCACGAGTTAGTCGGTCCTAAGTTCAAGGCGAAAGCCGAAAATTTTCAAGTAAAACCAAAAACGCAATATATACAAATCAAGCTAATATAATATACTTGAATAATTTTGAACGAAAGGGAATACGGTTCCAATTCCGTAACCTGTTGAGTATCCGTTTGTTATTAAATATGGGCCTCGTGCTCATCCTGGCAACAGGAACGACCATAAAGAAGCCGTCGAGAGATATCGGAAGAGTTTTCTTTTCTGTTTTATAGCCGTACTACCATGGAAGTCTTTCGCAGAGAGATATGGTAGATGGGCTAGAAGAGCATGACATATACTGTTGTGTCGATATTTTCTCCTCGGACCTTGAAAATTTATGGTGGGGACACGCAAACTTCTCAACAGGCCGTACCAATATCCGCAGCTGGTCTCCAAGGTGAAGAGTCTCTAGTCGATAGAATAATGTAGGTAAGGGAAGTCGGCAAATTAGATCCGTAACTTCGGGATAAGGATTGGCTCTGAAGATTGAGATAGTCGGGCTTGATTGGGAAACAATAACATGGTTTATGTGCTCGTTCTGGGTAAATAGAGTTTCTAGCATTTATGTTAGTTACTTGTTCCCCGGATAGTTAGTTACGTAGCCAATTGTGGAACTTTCTTGCTAAAATTTTTAAGAATACTAATTGGGTCAAACCAATTAGTTCTTATTAATTATAACGATTATCAATTAACAATCAATTCAGAACTGGCACGGACTTGGGGAATCCGACTGTCTAATTAAAACAAAGCATTGTGATGGCCCTAGCGGGTGTTGACACAATGTGATTTCTGCCCAGTGCTCTGAATGTCAAAGTGAAGAAATTCAAGTAAGCGCGGGTCAACGGCGGGAGTAACTATGACTCTCTTAAGGTAGCCAAATGCCTCGTCATCTAATTAGTGACGCGCATGAATGGATTAACGAGATTCCTACTGTCCCTATCTACTATCTAGCGAAACCACAGCCAAGGGAACGGGCTTGGAATAATTAGCGGGGAAAGAAGACCCTTTTGAGCTTGACTCTAATCTGGCAGTGTAAGGAGACATAAGAGGTGTAGAATAAGTGGGAGATATTAGACTTCGGTTTGGTATCGTCAATGAAATACCACTACTCTTATTGTTTCCTTACTTACTTGATTAAATGGAACGTGTATCATTTCCTAGCCATTATACGGATATATTTATTATATCTTATGGTATTGGGTTTTGATGCAAGCTTCTTGATCAAAGTATCACGAGTTTGTTATATAATCGCAAACAAATTCTTTAATAAAACGGTGCATTTATGTATTTTTGATTTGAAAATTTGGTATAACTCCAATTACTCAGGTATGATCCAATTCAAGGACATTGCCAGGTAGGGAGTTTGACTGGGGCGGTACATCTCTCAAATAATAACGGAGGTGTCCCAAGGCCAGCTCAGTGCGGACAGAAACCACACATAGAGCAAAAGGGCAAATGCTGACTTGATCTCGGTGTTCAGTACACACAGGGACAGCAAAAGCTCGGCCTATCGATCCTTTTGGTTTAAAGAGTTTTTAACAAGAGGTGTCAGAAAAGTTACCATAGGGATAACTGGCTTGTGGCGGCCAAGCGTTCATAGCGACGTCGCTTTTTGATCCTTCGATGTCGGCTCTTCCTATCATTGTGAAGCAAAATTCACCAAGCGTTGGATTGTTCACCCATGCAAGGGAACGTGAGCTGGGTTTAGACCGTCGTGAGACAGGTTAGTTTTACCCTACTAATGACAAAACGTTGTTGCGACAGCATTCCTGCGTAGTACGAGAGGAACCGCAGGTACGGACCAATGGCACAATACTTGTTCGAGCGAACAGTGGTATGACGCTACGTCCGTTGGATTATGCCTGAACGCCTCTAAGGTCGTATCCGTGCTGGACTGCAATGATAAATAAGGGGCAATTTGCATTGTATGGCTTCTAAACCATTTAAAGTTTATAATTTACTTTATAAACGACAATGGATGTGATGCCAATGTAATTTGTAACATAGTAAATTGGGAGGATCTTCGATCACCTGATGCCGCGCTAGTTACATATAAAAGCATTATTTAATACAATGACAAAGCCTAGAATCAATTGTAAACGACTTTTGTAACAGGCAAGGTGTTGTAAGTGGTTGAGCAGCTGCCATACTGCGATCCACTGAAGCTTATCCTTTGCTTGATGATTCGATAATAAACATAAATTTAATTGTGTTTATTTTGTTTGGCTTTTTTAAGTCAGAATATATATATATATAAAATATATATATATAAAATAATAATTATATTTAAATAAATTTTATTTAAATATATTTAACAATGGTAGCCATATGTATCGTCATCCTATTAGTGACGCGTATAAAAATATTCTAAGTCCGAACATGCAAATAAGAGACATATGCAAGTATATGTACTTCTTAAGGTAGCCAACTGAATCGTCATCCTATTAGTGACGTGTATACAAATATTCTAAGTCCGAACATACAAGTAAGAGACATATGCAAGTATATGTACCTCTTAAGGTAGCCAACTGAATCGTCATCCTATTAGTGACGTGTATAAAAATATTCTAAGTCCGAACATACAAGTAAGAGACATATGCAAGTATATGTACCTCTTAAGGTAGCCAACTGAATCGTCATCCTATTAGTGACGTGTATAAAAATATTCTAAGTCCGAACATACAAGTAAGAGACATATGCAAGTATATGTACCTCTTAAGGTAGCCAACTGAATCGTCATCCTATTAGTGACGCGTATAAAAATATTCTAAGTCCGAACATGCAAATAAGAGACATATGCAAGTATATGTACCTCTTAAGGTAGCCAACTGAATCGTCATCCTATTAGTGACGTGTATAAAAATATTCTAAGTCCGAACATACAAGTAAGAGACATATGCAAGTATATGTACCTCTTAAGGTAGCCAACTGAATCGTCATCCTATTAGTGACGTGTATAAAAATATTCTAAGTCCGAACATACAAGTAAGAGACATATGCAAGTATATGTACCTCTTAAGGTAGCCAACTGAATCGTCATCCTATTAGTGACGTGTATAAAAATATTCCAAGTCCAAACATGAGTTATATGGATATGAAAATAATATTAAGTTCTAGTATGGATATGAAAAAAAATGAGTTATATGGATATGGGAAAAATAACAAGTTCTAGTATGGATATGAAAAAAATGAGTTATGTGGATATGGGAAAAATAATAAGTTCTAGTATGGATATGAAAAAAAAAATGAGTTATATGGATATGGAAAAGAATACAGAGTTCTAGTATGGATATGGAAAAATGAGTTATATGAATATGGGAAAAATGATAAGTTCTAGTATGGATATGAAAAAATATTGAGTTATATGGATATTAAAGAAATAATAAGTTCTAGTATGGATATGGAATAAAATGAGTTATATAGATATGGCAAAAAATTTAATGTTCTAGTATGGATATGAAAAAAATTAGTTATATGAATATGGGAAAATTTATAAGTTCTAGTATGGATATGGGAAAAATAATAAGTTCTAGTATGGATATAAAAAAATATTGAGTTATATGGATATTAAAGAAATAATAAGTTCTAGTATGGATATGGAAAAAAATTAGTTATATTGATATGCTAAATAATGAGTTATATGCATATGGGAAAAATACTAAGTTGTAGTATGGATATGGGAAGAATACTGAGTTCTAGTATGGATATGGGAAAAATAATCAGTTCTAGTATGGATATGAAAAAATATTGAGTTTTATGGATATTGAAGAGATAATAAGCTCTAGTATGGATATGGAAAAAATTAATTATATTGTAATAGTAAATAATAAGTTATATGGATATAGGAAGAAAATTAGGTTCTAGTATGGATATGAAAAAAATTAGTTCTATGGATATGGGAAAAATAAAAAGTTCTGGTATGGATATGGAAAAATATTAAGTTATATGGATATTAAAGAAATAATAAGTTCTAGTATGGATATGGAATAAAATGAGTTATATAGATATGGCAAAAATATAATGTTCTAGTATGGATATGAAAAAAATTAGTTATATGAATATGGGAAAATTTATAAGTTCTAGTATGGATATGGGAAAAAGAATAAGTTCTAGTATGGATATGAAAAAATATTGAGTTATATGAATATTAAAGAAATAATAAGTTCTAGTATGAATATGGAAAAATATTATTTATATTGATATGGTAAATAATGATTTATATGGATATGGGATAAATACTAAATTCTAGTGTGGATATGGAAAAAACGAGTTATATGGATATGGGAAAAATAATAAGTTCAAGTATGGATATGGAAAAAAATTAGTTTAATAGTTATAGGTATGGAAAAAAATTAATTATATAGATATAGAACAAAAAATAAGTTATATGGATATGGTGGCATCAGTACGAAATATGCCCAATTTACATACACCGGAGCCGCAGTACGATAAATACCCAATATTTAGACGTCGTGGCCAAAAACATATATAGGGAGGCAGTGCTCGCCGACCGGTTGTATTGTTCAAAATTTATGTTTTTCATATTATTTTGGCAATGCTATATATAAATGATATCTTATACATATAATTCAATTATAGCGATATGGAAATACCATATTATATGTATAAAGAAAAAAAATGTATAATAAAATATACATTGACATACAAATATGGCTAGTTGTATGGATATGCCGTATTCATTATATGGATACGGCATATAGATTATATAAATATGACCAAAAAATATTTTATATTGATATGGCAAATAAAGAAATTACTTGAATATGGAAATAAAAGAAGTTATATTGATATGGAAGAAAATAATGAGTCATATAGATATGTTGGCATCAGTACGAAATATGCCCAATTTACATACACCGGGGCCGCAGTACGAAAAATACCCAATATTTAGACGTCGTGGCCAAAAACATATATAGGGAGGCAGTGCTCGCCGACCGGCCGTATTGTTCAAAATTTATGTTTATCATATTATTTTGGCAATGCTATATATAAATGATATCTTATACATATAATTCAATTATAGCGATATGGAAATACCATATTATATGTATAAAGAAAAAAAATGTATAATAAAATATACATTGACATACAAATATGGCTAGTTGTATGGATATGCCGTATTCATTATATGGATACGGCATATAGATTATATAAATATGACCAAAAAATATTTTATATTGATATGGCAAATAAAGAAATTACTTGAATATGGAAATAAAAGAAGTTATATTGATATGGAAGAAAATAATGAGTCATATAGATATGTTGGCATCAGTACGAAATATGCCCAATTTACATACACCGGGGCCGCAGTACGAAAAATACCCAATATTTAGACGTCGTGGCCAAAAACATATATAGGGAGGCAGTGCTCGCCGACCGGCCGTATTGTTCAAAATTTATGTTTATCATATTATTTTGGCAATGCTATATATAAATGATATCTTATACATATAATTCAATTATAGCGATATGGAAATACCATATTATATGTATAAAGAAAAAAAATGTATAATAAAATATACATTGACATGCAAATATGGCTAGTTGTATGGATATGCCGTATTCATTATATGGATACGGCATATAGATTATATAAATATGACCAAAAAATATTTTATATTGATATGGCAAATAAAGAAATTACTTGAATATGGAAATAAAAGAAGTTATATTGATATGGAAGAAAATAATGAGTCATATAGATATGTTGGCATCAGTACGAAATATGCCCAATTTACATACACCGGGGCCGCAGTACGAAAAATACCCAATATTTAGACGTCGTGGCCAAAAACATATATAGGGAGGCAGTGCTCGCCGACCGGCCGTATTGTTCAAAATTTATGTTTATCATATTATTTTGGCAATGCTATATATAAATGATATCTTATACATATAATTCAATTATAGCGATATGGAAATACCATATTATATGTATAAAGAAAAAAAATGTATAATAAAATATACATTGACATACAAATATGGCTAGTTGTATGGATATGCCGTATTCATTATATGGATACGGCATATAGATTATATAAATATGACCAAAAAATATTTTATATTGATATGGCAAATAAAGAAATTACTTGAATATGGAAATAAAAGAAGTTATATTGATATGGAAGAAAATAATGAGTCATATAGATATGTTGGCATCAGTACGAAATATGCCCAATTTACATACACCGGGGCCGCAGTACGAAAAATACCCAATATTTAGACGTCGTGGCCAAAACATATATAGGGAGGCAGTGCTCGCCGACCGGCCGTATTGTTCAAAATTTATGTTTATCATATTATTTTGGCAATGCTATATATAAATGATATCTTATACATATAATTCAATTATAGCGATATGGAAATACCATATTATATGTATAAAGAAAAAAAATGTATAATAAAATATACATTGACATACAAATATGGCTAGTTGTATGGATATGCCGTATTCATTATATGGATACGGCATATAGATTATATAAATATGACCAAAAAATATTTTATATTGATATGGCAAATAAAGAAATTACTTGAATATGGAAATAAAGAAGTTATATTGATATGGAAGAAAATAATGAGTCATATAGATATGTTGGCATCAGTACGAAATATGCCAATTTACATACACGGGCCGCAGTACGAAAAATACCCAATATTTAGACGTCGTGGCCAAAAACATATATAGGGAGGCAGTGCTCGCCGACCGGCCGTATTGTTCAAAATTTATGTTTATCATATTATTTTGGCAATGCTATATATAAATGATATCTTATACATATAATTCAATTATAGCGATATGGAATTACCATATTATATGATAAGAAAAAAAAAAGTATAATAAATATACATTGACATACACAATATGGCTAGTTGTATGGATATGCCGTATTAATATATGATACGCATATAAGATAAAAAATATGACCAAAAATATTTTATATTGATATGGCAAATAAAGAAATACTTGAATATGGAAATAAAAAGAAGTTATATTGATATGGAAGAAAATAATGAGTCAATAGATATGTTGGCATCAGTCGGACATATGCCCAAGTTACATACACCGGGGCCGCAGTACGAAAAAATACCCAATATTTAGACGTCGTGGCCAAAAAACATAATAGGGAGGCAGTGCTCGCCGACACGGCCGTATTGTTCAAAATTTTTATGTTTATCATATTATTTGGCAATGTATATATAAATGATATCTTTACATATAATTCAATTAAGCGATATGGAAATACCATATTATATGTATAAAGAAAAAAAAATGTATAATAAAATATACATGACATACAAATATGGCTAGTTGTATGGAATGCCATTTTTGTATTCATTATATGGATACGGAATTAGATATATGGATATGACCAAAAATAATTCATAAAGAAATTATATGAATATGGCGAAATAATTGGTTATATTAATATGA